>NC_134483.1:461016641-461201641 GCF_040206685.1 Ascaphus truei | reverse complement strand
GGCATAGTACCAGGCTTGTTGTGTTTATGTATGTTCTAAACTACAGTTACTGTTCAATCTGTCAGTAATGCACAAGTGGTAGGGAGAACTCAAAGACATACAACTTGAATTTTTTTATTCTGTTCTCCCTTCTGAATAATTAATATTTATTACACTGTGAAAAACTCTTGTCCTGAGTCTTATTTATGTGAGTCACTTACCTAGCCATGTCTGCCACTCCCTATATTCATATATACAGTATTTGGTTGCTCAAAATATTTGTGATATTTAAAAAAAAAAAATATAATAATGTGGTTCAATTCCAGAAGTCTCTCCCTCTCAACATAGTAGAAAGGATACTAATGTTCTCTCACCCAACGGAGGAGCATGAAATGAAATTTCTGGATGCTGCATTCAGCGGCTGATTTAAAATAGTGACTGTGGAGTCCACTTCTGCTTTGAAGAAACACCTTTAAAGTCCGAAATAGGGGACTCCCAGCCCAGGAGTCTTAGCAAGTTGCTGAGTCTGGCATGAGATTGAGAAGACATGTGCTTACTGTAGCTCTACTCAACTAGAGAGGGAGATGAGAACACAAACAGGTGCTACATTGTTGCATACATTCCTCTTCCCCTGAGTCCCCAGACCCAGAGTTGTCCATGACTCACACTTAAGATGTCAGTCCCACAAACTTTGCTCATTAGTACTACTGGCCAGTGGTCACTGGCAACAAGTGACTTTCCTGCTCCTTGCATTATCCAAGCTGGCTATGTAAGACCTGGAAGTAAGTAGAAAAAGTAAGAAAAAGTAGACTATAAGAATTGAATTGGGACTGAGCCAATTGCTTTCAAGGTGAGGATGGAGAGGATTAAGGATCTGTATCGCCACGTACTTGAGCAGACACAACTACAGGGATAAGATCATTCGACTTGTGGAATAGTAGAGGTGGTGCAGCCTCACTGGCTCAACAATGGCCCCTGTCCATGTCCCTTCAAGTACCACACCCATACTAACAAAGTGCCCACAGTACACACTTTGCACCCTTATACTCTTGGTATAAAGGTCCACTTATACCAAGGTACTTTAAGCACTTATCTGTTTAACCCTGCTGCATTTCTTACAAGAGTTAATTAGTTATAACTGCCTTTCTTATTAGCTTGATTATTTGGGGCAATCAGGGACTAGCTAGTCAGGGAATTATATAATGAAACTTCCAACTGACTGGCCTCGTTGTCTCTCTCACTATAATTACAAGGCTGTTCATGCCTGTGTACAGTAGAGGCAACTCTTATTCTAACAAAAACCAGTGGCAATTCCCCAAAATACCCAGGTTACACCCAGGTACATTCTGAATACATGCCTTAAACTTTCCTTAAACTAGCCCCAGCATTTCTGCATTGATTAATGGCCTATCAGATTAACAGCGGGGGTCCCTGGCAGTCCCATTCAAACTGAACTGGACTGCCAGGGATCCCTGCTGTGTTAATCCTATGGGTCGTTAGTCAATGCAGAAATGCCTTAAACATTCCTCAAACTAGCCCAGAACATACCCAGCACATACCCAGCACATACCCAGAATGTAACCCAGCTAGTTTACACCAAATGTTAGAATAAACGTTGCCTCTACTGTACGTAACTGAGCACATATATGACTTGCTCACTATGGCTCAATTAATAGCTTTATACATTGTAAGAACACTGTAATGCTACATTGTAGCATTATTCTATCAATTGTTCAGAGGTATACTGCCATGTATACCAATAGTATAATTTTAGATATACAATAGTTTATGTTACCCCTGTGAAAGAGACACTCTCTTGAATCTAAAGTGTGTCTGTTTGATCCCAGTTGGCACTCAGAACATTGGATTGCAGGGACATATTGTACAGTGTACCAGTAAATGCACATACCTTGCTGTGTTAGAATTCAAACACTTCGGTTACCTTACTATACTCAGCAGATAGTCAACATACCTACTAAACGTTTTCCCCTTTATGTACAGTACTTTCCATCCATCAACATTGTCATTGCTTTTATGTTTCTTTATTATCCTTTTTTTTTATTATGAATAAAGTTGTTTTTTAAACTTTACCACTTTTTCTTATTGCATTTGTCTGGGTTAAATTTTGTTATAACAGTAACCACACAATTAGCTCTTACCTAATAGACTTCCTGCAATTTGTGCATATACTTCATTTTATGTTATGTGGTAGTTTGACTGCATGTAATATGAGCACTTTCTAGCACTCTGCCTCCATCTGGATGTATGAGATACCTGAGTTTGTTATATATATTTTCTCCCCTAATGTACCGACCACACCTCCCCCATTAGGAGTGCTGGTATCCTATTTGTTTGTGTTTCACAAACAATAATAATACAAAAAAGGACTTCAATTAAATTATATTTTTATATTTATGAACATGACATTTTGTAAGTAATACAGTATTATTATTTTTAGAAGAGACAGCAACACATCACTGTTAATATGTATTTATAGTGTAATTTAAATTTGAAACAAACTGATAGAGACTAGACAAGGCCATAAATTGTTAGTTTCATTGGTTTGTACTGTATAGTAGGTACCCAGACTATTCTTCCTGATCCAATCTCCATTAAACATGTTCAGTCAAATTTAACAATGAAAGCATGAAACACTGTATGAACACTAGTCTATTATAATTAATGAGCTAGATATTAGTGCCAATAAAATGAAGAAGATAAAAGACATCTTCTGACTAGCTATAAACCTGTCTTTAGACTAAGACAAAGTGGTCCTAGGTGTCTGAAGCATTGTTTCTCTTAGTTTACACTACATTTTCCACAATGCAGTACATATTTTGTTTATGAACTGTAACAGGTTTCCCCCCCCCCCCCAATCACAGATAGGGCCCCCTAGGGAAATACTACTCTGGTTACACATGGCTATAGTGTGGTGCACCTGCAGGCTTACAGGACTCCTGAGTCTCCCGCTTGATGTTATTAAGGGGAATGGCATCAGGACGGGCTTGTTAGGTAATGCTGATTTATATTCACTCATGGTATAGCGCCTCCATCTCTTCCAGACCCCCAGTGTAGCAGGGAGGAGTCTCTGAAAGAGAACCTCTATGTGCACCTTCTTCCCAAGTGACTCCACACACAGGACAGAAGCGATATCTTTCTTTGGCATCCTTTATTAACAGCAGACATGGGCAGCCGCCCATCATAGTGGCTGGTCGTCTAGCCACTCATTCTCAGGTTGCCAACCCAAAGGAAGTCCCTGACCTTACACTCCCAGTCAAGGGCACTGAAAGCATTGACTCCCTGACAACCCATCTATCTGCGTATAGACACCTATTTGCAGAGATATGTAACAAAACTTCCCTCCTATCTTAAAGATACGATGGACATTTTACGTATCTTAGATAGTCAAGTGTGTGAAGATGGGTGGTTTCTGGTAACTTGTGACATCACCTCACTATATACATGTATCAGCCACAGAGACGGACATGAGGCAGTTGATAGAGCATTAGCAAAAGACTCTGAAATGCCCCATGAACAGGCCAATTTTATCCTTGATGGGATTAAGTTCATTTTAGAACATAACTACTTCATGTTCGAAGGGATGTATTACTTGCAGAAATGTGGCACCGCCATGGGCACAAAATTCGCACCCAGCTATGCAAATCTTCTCATGGGAGCATGGGAGGAAGACTATATATGGTCCATTGCAGAGCTGGGTGTGAATTTGTGCCTATGGCGAAGATTCATAGATGACATATTCTTCATCTGGAAAGGTGATGAAGAGAGTCTGGTGAGATTCACCCATTATCTTAATGATAATCCACGCAATTTAAAATTCACTTGTGAGTATAGTCAAGAAAGGGTCAATTTTTTGGACCTGACGATTTTCATTGAGAATGGGTTAAAAACACACAGACCTTCTTTAAAGGTGTGGATATCAACAACTATATATCCCCTGCCAGTTGCCATCACCCCAAATGGTTACAAAATGTCCCATATGGACAAATAAGGCGGATTAGGAGGAACTGTTCAGATGTCAGTAGTTTCCATAAACAATCAGCCTTTTTACAGTGAAATATACTGGACACCTAACAAGCTCCTATTGAACCCCCAAAATAACCACAACATATATATAAGCATATGAGTGTCACAGAGGAGTGCTACTGAGCATGGCAATATATATTTAAAACTAGAGACAGAACATAAAACACAGACAAAGCTCAGTTATAGCACATCCAGTGAAATTCATACACAGTACAGTGCCTAAATATATATGTATAAATATCTATTAAGTAAAATGGTCTTTTCGTTTGACATTTTTGGCCAAAATTGTTGTAAGCCCCTGAGCCAACTTCACGGCAGACCACTGAGCTTTGTCTGTGTTTTATGTTCTGTCTCTGGTTTTAAACAGCCTTTTTACAGGACAGATTCAAAGAAAAAAATTATGATGATGAGATCATTAAAGATGTTATAAAAAAAGCAGGGGGTTTGGATAGAAAAGATCTATTGAGTAATAACAAAAAGAAGGTTGGATCGAAGAAAAAATTTTGAATTTTCTTTTCTGACGAATTACAACAGACAATCTGAAAGAATCTCCAAAATTATTCGTAAGCATTGGCACATTGTCAAAAACGATCCCGTATTAGGAGAGATAGTCCCCGAAAAACCCACAGTAATCTTTAAAAGAGCGAAGGTCCTCAAGAATAGATTAGCCCCAAGTGCATTACCCAAAATTATAAGGGAAGGTAATAGATGGTTATCCCAAATTAAAGGTTTTTTTGGCTGCACCACATGCACAGCATGCAAGCATAGGTCTGATGACAAATTTGGGTTTGTCTCAAATATCTCTGGACAAAGATTTCAAATTAAACAACTCCTAACTTGTAAGTCAGACTATGTTGTATATCTCCTATACTGCCCATGTGGGCTACAATATGTAGGCCAAACCTCTAGGCCTGTTAGAAAACGCATACTCGAACATATTGGGAATGTGAGAAGAGGGGTTACCACACATTTCTTATCAAATCACTTTATTCAAAAACATCAGGGAGATACACCAGGCCTTAAGTTTACAGTATTGGAACAGGTGTTACCACACTGGAGAGGTGGGGACAGAAGTATTGCCCTGAAAAAGAGAGAAAGTTTTTGGATTTTCACGTTGAAATCCCTTGTACCTTTGGGTCTAAATGTAGACTTTGAATTAAGTGCTTTTCTTTAGACTTTTGCTGCTTGTTATACAGAGTCCTTTATTTGATGGGATATATAGGGGATTGTATATAATGTATAAATAGTCAGTGCAAAAGTTTGAATAAAAATACGGATAAGATGCATTTAACTAATGGTTTATGCAAATGGTTGCTGTAATTTAATTCAATTCTTCACTAACTCTGTATTTTCTCTTATTTTTGAGATTCATCAATCGTCATCTTCCTTACATTTTATTTATGAGATAAGGGATATATTTGGTGATTTATGTATTAATGTTTAATATAGATTTGTATTATTTAATTTACGTAATACAGTACATCTATAATTTTAATATTTTTCAATCAATAATGGTCTTTTCCTTATGTTGTAAAGGAGGATCAGGTGTGAAATTTATATTTGAATTAAAATGTATAAAGTTTTATTTTTAACGAAATGTATAAAATTTGTATTATGATGATTCTATGTTGGGGGGGGTTCACATATCCGTCTACCCTTTAATTTAGACGTCATCACACATTGATCTATAGGAGGAAAGGTCAATGGTAGTTTAGAGGGTATATATAGTATCCTTGTATGGGTTAAAGCTACTCCTGACGAAGCCGTCATTAAGAACGGCGAAACGCGTAGAGCGTAACCCTCAGTTTATCATCTGGAGGGAGAGAATCTGCCTGGAGTTCCTGTGCCATCTACTTCGAGTGGTGGAGGAACCGGAAGTGACGTATCGGCTCAGAGCAGAGGTGCAGGACGGAGACCAGTGGACGCTGCGGCGGTGTGACGGGATCCCGAGAACGCGACTCGGTTACCACCTTTACCCCTACACCCATGCTGTAACCAATTTGGAATCTTGTAAGCCTTCATTTTTACCAGTGTCGGATAAATGCTTTGGGTATTTTATTTGGGCTCTGTGTTTCTCTTCTGAATCTACACTACCTCCTATTTTTGCTCCTCATTTTTTGCTATCTGGATATCCATTGATGGACATTTACTGATGCTATCTAGTGTGTCTCATTGGCTAAATTGAGAGTTCAACCATTATTGTGTTTTGTTTAACGTTAACTGCACTATGGTAGTTTTATATATTTTCTCCTAGGTATTTTCGCTCTCCTGGTTTTTCCTTTATGCTTCCATTTTGGACCTTGAAACAGTCCTCCAAGGGTTTGAGTGTTTTATTTATCACCTTTTTACATGGCACATTATTTTGAATATTTGTCACTTTATATGTTCACATTCACTGTTTTAGAAGTCGATAGAGTGTTAGAGCGCCATCTAGTGTTATTTCTGTATAACTCCCAGTCAATGGCACTGAAAGCAGGTCTAGCTCTTCCATTACTCCCTAATGAAGTAAGAGATATAGTCTTCCACACCACTCCCTAGAGGGAGGGCCACAAACACTGCCAGAGCCCTAACAGGTTGCTGGATAGACTCACCTCACTCAGATGGTGAGGCACACAGACTAAATTCAGGAAGTGCTGCATATTATATAGCTTCAGTAGGCACCACCCCTGTGTCACTGTTGGTGGACACAGAGCCTGATGTCACTTCCTTCACTAGATATTACACAGCACAGGAGGTGAGGATAAACCCCATGATTACGCCTGGCAAACCTGCCCTTTAACAGGGATTATTGCACAGGAGGAGAAAGACATGTAACCCCAAAATTACACAGGGCTACAGAACTATTGCAGGAGAGTGTCACTATTGGTATTCGGAATAATAATATGCTTATTACACATCCTAACCATATCAGCAAATCAAACTTACTGAAATCATAAGAGAACCTCAAAGTAAAATATACCTGTTTGATTAAAAGTAAGGAAAGTGCAGGGAAAAAATAAATACACACAAAACAATAAATTTCTCCAGAAATAAATGTATACTGTATATCTAAAATGGTTCAGGCTGTGCTAAAGCTTAGAGCTGTGCATAGAAAATACTTTCTAATCATACATTTAGTCCATAATGTGAAAAAATAAATCAAACCATGTTTACTTATTCATGCTCACAGAAATAAATATAAATACATACACTATAAAGGACCCAAATGGTCAAAATAGATGGGTTTAAAAGAAATCTCAGTCATCATGTAAGTTAGCAATTGTTTGAAAGTGTATTTCTTATAGACTGGCAGCCTCCAGACATCACATCGCAAAACACAGTCATTTGCTTAGTAAGGAGATAATTGTCATGTTTCTTGTAATAATAAATGTTGGGAATAATTTCAATCTAATTTGTGAAATGAGTAGAAAAGAATACCAATGTTGCATTATGTTCAGACAACATTGAAAAATCTGCCAAATGGATGATAATACAATGTTGGCATTGTCATTAGTTCAGTTTTCTTTTTTAAATCATTAATTTTAAATGCTTGGTGATAAATATTCTCAAGTAACGTCACAAAAATATAGTATTACCTGAGTTCACAAACACATAATCATAACAATTAAAGCCGCAATCCCAATTTTTTTTGGGTGGAAGGAGCAACGTTTATTTTATTCTACATGTACCCAGAAGTCTCCCTAAGCTGTTCCACGGTTCCCCAATGTCCTGGGACCCCACGGTGCCTATGATATAGGCAGGTTTTTCTGCTTGTTTTGACAAAATAGAAATCACCTGATGAAATGTCCATATGGGACATGAAACATTATCTTTCCACTGTTCTTGCCTGTCACATTAAATGGAGAATTGCATTATGAACATATGAGTAGAGCTCTACATTATATCTCTGTTATAGGGGAGACCTGTACTTTGAAGAAATTGTTTGTCTATGTTGTGTTGGCTGCACAAGCTGGATTCTCCTCGCCTGAAACGGTTTCCCTACACTTTGGAATTTTACTAATAGAAAAACACAAGGTCACCTTATGATGACGTTGCTGCTTTTTATTGCCTACCAGAGTGATCTTTGATCCCGTGGCCATTTTGAATCTTCCAGTTTATCCACAGGACAGCCAGTCTGCCCATCATAAACCTTGGGAGACGTCAAGCGACTATGAATGAACTCCATGGTTCAGGTGTATTACATAAAATAAAAGGAGTAGGTGGAACTGCTGTTTTAAGTATATAAAGATACAGGGTGATATATATCTATATAAAAAATAACTACTGGTTCATACCATACATTTTTGTTCCCCTATAAACTGATAATGACGGTTAGAAACAGTAAAAGCTCAAACCAAACAACACAATAATGGCTAAAATAGGTCTAGCAATAACTCTATTAATCCCCAATAGTGAAAAGTGATGACAAGTGAAAATCACAGTCACAAGTGATATGTGAATAACGTGATGTAGAATAAGATAAGTCTCCAAACAGGTGCTGCCAATACTCACAGTCTCAAAACCGTTAATAGATTAGATACAACCAAAAAAGGGTATTAAGAGCAAACTGGATCGAGATAAGTGGGTAATAAAGTGTTTTAACCCACTATTCAGGTCAAGTTACAAGATAAAAATACTCTTACAAAGCAATTTCCTCCATGGAAGAACACACTGGAGGTGTAGACGATCATGACACATGCATAAAACCCCAGACGAAGCAAAAACACAAGAGAAACAAGTTGGGATTTGTCACTCAGAGGCCACCCTACCTGCAGTCAACCCCACATCTGTCCCAGGACTTTGCAATTCCAAAGCGGGAGTGAAGGACCAGGGAAGCCATGCTCACCATGTTTGCAGCCGAGAACGTGACCGGAGTGGGTGGGAGTGTGCCCTAAATCCCGAAATGCTTGCTTACAGCAGGGAAAGTGTGAGTTAATGTCCTTTCCCACCTATGCTGTATGTTTTATTCACATAGTAAAATGTTACTATAGTATGTTGCTTTTTGTCTTCGTCTCATGAGGATTGCTGCAGAGAGAAGAACATCTACACCCCCAGTGTGTTCCTTCACACAGTACTAAGGGATTAAGGAAATACAGTAGAATACTATTGTAATCAGAAGAGATTTATTCCATTGTTTAAGTCAAGTCTTAAACATGTATTTTAAACCAATGTGTATTGTTACTTATTTTGTACCAACTCTATGGTTTATAGTAAGTATATGTATTATTCTTTTTTTTACCTGCGGTTGGTTCCAACACTAAGGTTCAGATCCACAAAATGGGGTAAACTTTAGCACAAATGTACTTCCAGTCATAAGAATAGGAACTGAGGTGTGCAAAAGCTTGACACACTTTTATGGATCTGGACCTAAAGCCCTTATTCTGTAAGCTCCAATATCACCAATCTAGTGATATCACATGTAAAGTCCCATTGACTTCGATTGGACTTTCTATGTGATAACACCGGATCGGTACTTATAAAACAAGAGCTACATTTCTATCTCCAATGTTCAATATTAGAAATTACTTAAGAAGTACAGTATAATAAAATAAAAACAGAAAGATAGATAGGAAAAAGAAGGCACCAACAGTACAGGACCAACGAAAAAATGAAAGAACATCCAAAGAGCGTGTGCCCATTAAAAAGAATTATAAAATAAAAACATTTATCTCGATCATATATGTAGAAAAAAGCACACATTTTTAGAATCCATGTATTGTTTTCACCTTCCACTTCACCTTCTGTATTTCAAGTATATTTGAAAGTATATACATTAGATAAAATAACCTCAACAGACTTCAAGACAAATTTAAGATGCAGTAAGTATACAGTATAAAACTACATAGTGAATTTAAATTCTGATAAAACAGTAGAGCAAGAATTCAATAACATTAGTATGGCAGCCTTATGTTTTCTTCCATAAATATACTGCTATCTCAGAGGAAATTATAGGGATAAATAAAAGGTTGCCTAACAGATAAAAGGTATACTATTCTAAAATATAAGAATAAACATATATTTTGCAAAACCCATTTGTGAAAATGTTTGAAAAAGGAAAGATAATCACATAACTACAACAATTACAGTGCTTAAGCAGTTGGCAGTGGTAAAAGTTGTACCTAGACAATGTGTACAACAAGTTCTATTCCACAGAGTTAGTCATTGTACTCTCAGTAGTCTAACAATATGTAACAATGCAAATTATTATGCATTTGTAGGAATTCTCAAATGCCTATTTCTGTTTGTCATGCAGAACCAAGTGTTTCATCCAAGATGTGAAGGAACAGTGCAGGAAAAAATAACTGAAACTGTCTGTTTTGTCTTTCTAAGATCTGTTTCTTCATGATAACATTCCCATCAGATTGATTTATGCCAAAAACCTGGAGTGCTTTTCTCTAAAATTCTTAAGACAGGGAAAATAAGGATTTCTAAAATGTGTCTCCAGGTAAACATCTAAGAGTAAAGCACATTTAGAAAACCAAAACATATGCCAGCTTGAATAAATCCCATACGGAGACAACATTGAAAATGCAGAAACCAAATGCCATACTGTGCACTGTGAGAGAGTAATCCTACTGAGATATTCTGGAGACTTTTAACAACAATAAGATTAAAGGGCTCAAGGGGGGTAGGGAATATCATGGATTATTCAAACATTCATAATATCTTATTAAAAACAAATATTATTGTTTAAAAATCAACACATTGCAATTTTCTTTTACAGTTGTAACTTCCTAAAACAACACAGCATAGTTATAAGTCAATTTACCATGACAGTTGTAACATTCTAAATGCAATAGAAAATGTGATATCTGTTATTAAACAGATATGCTCCTACCTCAAAACTGATGATATCTAAGATTGTTTCCCAGTCTGCTTTGTCTTCTGAAAAGCCCTCAGCAATACAGATGATGAATCCTTCAGCCTCCACCCTATAAAAATGTGACAGAAAGAAACATATATGAGCTGTGCAAACAAACCAAAACAAACAAAATAATAAGGAACAAAATAACAACTAAAAGCAAATGGGTAATAAGTACAATAACCCTGATAAAGTATGCACTAGTTTCTTCAGAATATACTGTACACTGCACCTCAACAGAATTCCTAGGTTTTTGTTAACTGAAGTTGCACCACAATGGCCAGGTTATTTTAGTAATTACATATTTTTAGATAAGACTTTAGTACAACATGTTGCTAAATAACTTTTGTTATGTTGTATATCTTTATGCAACAGTGTGAACGACTTGCAACTTTAAGATCACATTTGCAACCCGTCGCTTGGATTCGTAAAAAAAAAAAAAAGTGGATTTTTCTTTTTGAGACTGATCCACATAATTCCGTGGATATAAGGGACTTGCCGAACCATGCAGATTCAAACTCAAAGACAAAATGTATAGATCTCTACACAACATGACTGGGATGTCTTAATAAATGATATACCATAACAAACAAGATAAAGGATTGGCATTTTAGATATTTTTTGTTCATCTTACATGGCTTTCTCGTTGACGTAATTCTTAAAATAGTGTTCAGTCTTTTCCCTTTAGCTGAGATTTTAAATTGCATGCATTAAATTGCGTGCAGAGATGCATTAAACTGTGTCCCATTACAGTCGTAGTCAACTGAGTGCCAGAAACTAATTTGAAAATAAATGAATTAATCAATAAATAAGAGCAGTGTAACAAAACCAACAGAATACTACCAATACTAATGGAAAGATATCTCAAAATACACACTACACCAATAATTTGTCTTTAGCAGTGATCAGTTTCTTTTTTTTAAAGCGAAACTTCGCTGCTGGCACCTACAGTACAGAGTTTTGATAGGAAAAATCCCTTGTCCTGTAACAAAATTCCATAACGGAAGTGACGTCACTGCTGGCAGAAGAGGCCATCAGTGACGTCGGGGGAGAGAGAGGAAAAACACTGACTGACACTCACACACACACTGACTGACACACACATACATACTGTACACTGATTGACAATCACACACACTGACTGACTGACAGACACACACTGACACACACACACACACACAAGAAATCACAGTTACTCTATCTATATATAGAAGTGCAAACTTCTTTGCGTTTTGGCACTGAAATTGTGTTTTGATTTTTAATTAAAAACATCACCATCACAAATACAATTTCTATGACAAAACAATGACAAAAGACAAAGAAGTTTCACTTAAAATGCACGTGCTCGGCACACACAAACTTTTTTTTTTTTTTAAAGCAGACATTATCTATGTTAATTATCACTAAAAACATAAGTGCCTGAAAAATGGATTGAAAAATAGCTTGAAATAGAATGCTATGCACAAATCGGAATGCCAAAGGAGCACACTGAATGTCTAGATGACATCATTTAAACATGGCAAAAAAAACATAAATTTAGTTGTGTCTTGAAATGTATTAAATTTGCCCTGACAGCCACTCTCCAAATGTAAGCAGAAAGAAGTTGATACAAAGCACCTTCTTATATAGATGTAACATAAAATTGATGCTCAAAATCAACTGAAAGCTATTATGCCAGCTTGTGACCCTTCATACAAAACTCCACAAAACCCATGAAAGACTTAAAAAATATATAAATGGTGCAAACAAGGGCAAGAAAAATGGTGTGTAGTCTGCATAATACTTGAATTGAAATGTGCATTTAAAATTACTGTAAATTATCTGTACACGGCAGCAAAAGCATGCATCATGCATAAAGTAGGAACTGAAAGGGCAAGTTGAAAGAGAAAAACGGGCTCTTTATATTCTTGTATTTAAATATAATCTCTTTCCTGGGTGCCATAATTATTAAACACGTGCCACTCAGAGGAACCGGCTAGAAAATGTAGCTATTGCAAATGCATTCTGGATTTTCACTTTGAAAACCTATCGCCATAAAGGATGATTAACAATTTTAGTTTCACCTCCTTTTTGGAGAAGATAATTTTTAGTCATCATTATGTGCATTATTTCATTGCAAACCCTTGCTACTCCATGTATGTAATGGAGTGCAACTGACTTGTATTTGTACAACCACTATATAAGAGCTCATTGTTTAGCAGGTACCTAATGTCATATACTTCTATTTATTATTTAGCAAAAAGACCCTAAGCTTCTTTCAAAACAGTTTAGAATTTGAAAGAGATGCCTGTAACAATCTTTTTGAAACATATTTATATAAAGCACAATGGCCATGAGTCATCGATGAGTCATCGTACCAGAGTCAGCAGTAAATTAAAGTCAATTACAGACATGATATAGAGCAGCAGTGCGCAAACGGGGGGGGGGGGTGCACAGGGTTTACAGAGGCCATGAAACCCTTCCCTGTAGGCACTTAAATTACATAATTATGCCCAGATGCTAGGAACCACAGTAAGGAGGAGGGAGGGAGGGGAGCGCGTGGAGAGCATGACAGCCGGCAGGGGGGTGCAGGGGAAAAAGATTGAGCTCCCCTGGTATAGAGGCACATATTTACCAGGAGGTGCAAAGGCAGAAGATACCTTCTAGTGCCATAAGGTAGTTTAGGGCACATTCAAGTGAATTGAGAGACCCCCTCAGGCCCCGACTCCCCTCATTTTGTGGTTGCTGCAGAGACAGGCCCATAGACAGGAACACTGTCCTGTAGTACCAGTGTGAGGGACAAAGACAGGACGCAGCTGCATCCTGGCATCAAGTGGTCTGGGACCAGACCACCACCTACAGCTAAGAGACACTCTGCATGGTAGCCCGCCCACGCGGGAATAAAAGCAACGTAGAGGCGGAGGCTGCGCGAGCAACATCACTGGATCCGTGGATCCCATCTTACTGCATCGGCGTGCCCGGGGTGTGGGAGCACCCGGCAGGTATCTCACCTCACCACATGCACAAACTATACACTTCTGTTCTAGTGGGGCAGCACTGTCTCACACATTTGGGTGGTTAGTTCCTGGGGAGACCGGGGAGGTAAGGTGCCATGGGGCACCTCAGCACTTTGGGGTAAACCCCACCGGGGTGTGGGCATGGTGTTGGGGGGGCACAGTGAAGGGGTGCAGCCCTGCGAGGCCTGAGTGGTTCTGTATTATTATTAGTAGTCACATATGTTCAGTTAACCTGTTATATCATACCAGGGTGTTTTTCTTATTGTAAAACATACTGGACACCTAACAAGCTCCTATTGAACCCCCAAAATAACCACAACATATATATAAGCATATGAGTGTCACAGAGGAGTGCTAATGAGCATGGCAATATATATTTAAAACCAGAGACAGAACATAAAACACAGACAGAGCTCAGTGCACATCCAGTGAAACTCATACACGGTACAGTGCCTAAATATACATGTATAAATATCTATTAAATAAAATGGTCTTTTAGTTTAACATTTTTGGCCAAAATTGTTGTAAGCCCCTGAGCCACTCCACGGCAGACAACATTTCAAGGGTCCCTAACACTAATATAAATTCTTAATAACCTGTGCAATACCAGGAAGAATGATTTATAATAAATCTGTCAATATTAGTTGCAAAGTTCTAAGTCTGACTGAAGCTTTTATTAACCTGTACATTACCAGGAAAAGCACTCTGTATTAGATTTGTCACAACCATACTGCAAGCAAGTTCCCCTGAGAGTGGGAGATGCTATGGATTGAGCTTTTAACCATTTAAATGTGGGAGGGGGTAAGCTTCAATTAGGTAGGAGGTTGCCACTCTCCAATCAGCTAAGACTAGCTGAACAAGAATTTTAAAACATACTGGACCCCTAACAAGCTCCTATTGAACCCCCAAAATAACCACAACATATATATAAGCATATGAGTGTCACAGAGGAGTGCTACTGAGCATGGCAATATATATTTAAAACCAGAGAGAGAACATAAAACACAGACAGAGCTCAGTGCACATCCATTGAAACTCATACATGGTACAGTGCCTAAATATACATGTATAAATATCTATTAAATAAAATGGTCTTTTAGTTTAACATTTTTGGCCAAAATTGTTGTAAGCCCCTGAGCCACTCCACGGCAGACCACATTTCAAGGGTGCCTAACACTAATATAAATTTTTAATAACCTGTGCAATACCAGGAAGAATGATTTATAATAAATCTGTCAATATTAGCTTCAATTAAATATATATTGCCATGCTCAGTAGCACTCCTCTGTGACACTCATATGCTTATATATATGTTGTGGTTATTTTGGGGGTTCAATAGGAGCTTGTTAGGTGTCCAGTATGTTTTACAATTCTTGTTCAGCTAGCTGATTGGAGGGTGGCAACCTCCTACCTAATTGAAGCTTACCTCCTCCCATGTAAATGGTTAAAAGCTCCCTCCATAGCATCTCCCACTCTCAGGTGAACTTGCTTGCAGTATGATTGTGACAAATCTAATACAGATTGCTTTTCCTGGTAATGTACAGGTTAATAAAAGCTTCAATCAGACTTAGAACTTTGCAACTAATATTGACAGATTTATTATAAATCATTCTTCCTGGTATTGCACAGGTTATTAAGAATTTATATTAGTGTTAAGGACCCTTGAAATGTTATCTGCCGTGGAGTGGCTCAGGGGCTTACAACAATTTTGGCCAAAAATATTAAACTAAAAGACCATTTTATTTAATAGATATTTATACATGTATATTTAGGCACTGTACCGTATATGAGTTTCACTGGATGTGCACTGAGCTCTGTCTTTGTTTTATGTTCTGTCTCTGGTTTTAAATGTTTTTCTTATTGTCCTGCACAGGGTTATCCCACACTGTTGGATCCCGCACAGGTGGAGGTACACCGTAGCTGCCATATCTCCCAGGGGGTGGGGGGAAAGTGTGCTACATATATATTCAAATATTCATTTAGCCAGCCTATATAACATGAATATTACAAATAACAAATGAACTTAAACAAATTAAGGTACTTATGTACTACTGTATGAGCCAGACATCTTCTAATACCATAACTTCAATTATATCCATCACCAATGGTGTAATGTAAAATATTTTGTACTGTCTTTCTTTGTCTAAAGAGTACTGACCACAGTTTATATAAGTAACAAATCAGCTGGCACACAGGCAGTGTTCAAATTAAACAGTATCAGCACAACGCCACATATTAGGCATGCTTGTGCACTTCAAATTGTAAAACCTGATCTTGAATAGAGAGGTGTAAATAAAAGACATTCTCACAGCATATTAAGGCATTTTCTAAATTGTCTTCATTTTTTATTTTATTTATTTGTAAAATATTCTCCAAGGAAAAGTTTTGGGTATTGAAGATTATGATGACAACCTTATACTGTAGGTCACAGATACAAACATGCTTTATTTATGCTAATAATGACAAATAGCATTTTGGGAACAAAATTTGAAGACATTTGTGCAACTCTAATCTTGAAACATCAAGAATGAAGCATAACACAGATGAAATAAAGATGGAAATATATGAGATACAAATCAGGATTTAAAAAAAAGAGAATACAGTTGAAATACAAAGCATAAAAGTAGTAATAAGCAGACATGCAATCAAAACCAGAACAAGTTCTAAGGAAATATATTTATTTGAGCTTAACATGAAGTATATTAAATACAGTATTCAAGTCAATACCTTAAACTGAACATGTTTACACAGTGTGCCTCAGACTTACATTAAAAATATAAAATATAAATATGATATGTTAATGAAGAAAAGGCATTCAGCTGTAAATTGCATATAAAATGAATATTGCCAGAAACATGAAAATGGTAATACAGAAGTATAATGCATGATTGATCTGCAATTCTGTTTGACTATTCAGTTCTTTTGTTGAAATCAGTAAACCTTGAAAGTAAAACAGTTTTTACTCATGTCAGCAAATTTGAAAGGAATATCAAAACCAGTAACAGTATTGGATATTACTTTTCTATATACAGTGGCGGCCTCCTTTAGACTCGTGCGGCCATAGCGGCGCAATTCTGATAACTGCGGGCAGATGTTTTTTTTTGTCCGGAGTATATTGCAGTATTTTAGCGCTCGTAATATTAGCATTTTATTATCGCTGTCTGAAATACCGTCTAAAAACTCAGGGGGGCGTTCGCGAGGTGTTGTCTTCGAAGTCTAATACTTTAGCAGTTCAACCTACATCAGTACACAGTCTGCGTGTGTGCGCGCAGTAATTTTAAATTTGCATATTTATACATGCATTTGCAGTGCTGTATGTCTCATTTGAAAATTGTTGAAACGCATAGGCGTGTGCTGTAACAGTATCACATTTCGGCACATACAGTACAGCGCTCTCCCCTCGCTCGCCCCTGCACACACAGGATAATTTACTGCACTGCAGTATTTCAACTTCTTATCTTAACTACAGTACAGTACACCTCTCCCACACCATTCCTTTGAATATGTGTCTTTCTGGTTTCAATCACATTCCTGCTTGATAGCTGATGATTTCTGCGCATGCGCCTGTAAATTCACCACTGCTTGCTTGCGAAGTTCAAGAGTGAGTGACCAATAAAAAAAATATATATTTTTATTTTCTCATTTTTTATTTTTATTTTCTCCACAAGCCTGCCTAGACCAACTTGATATTACAATATTCAATCTGTGCTGTAGCTTTTGACTGCGACCCTGTGCGTTTGACTGCACATGGTTGATTTCTGTGCTTTTTATGTACTGTATTTGGGGGTGTAGGGATCAAATTATTATGATGAACTGCCTTTTGAAATTATGTTATTTCTATGAACTGCAGTACAGCGAATCCTTCATGCAGCTGTACCCTGTACCCCCCTCCCCCACGCACACACACAAGGCTCGCTCAAGGATTTGAAACTCTTATCGACAGACATCTCTACAGAGTCATTCAGTAGACTGAAGCTTGCAATTGTGTTTTTAATCCATCCCTAGCCGAGCATCACCTCTCTGCTGCGCCTGCGTGTAACCCCCTCCCTATGATGGGAGCTAGTTGATGATTACTGCGCATGACTTATCCATCCCCCCCCAACCCTTTGAGGCTTTGTTTACGGTAACGCTTTTGAAAATCCTTTCTTTCTCTAATTTGATATATAAATCTGATTTGCACAGCACTGTGAGAATTGAAAGTTAAAATAACCATTATCTGATTCATGTTGTTGATCCCAGTAAATTACCACTTTTTGTCATTCTTTCTTTTTCTTTGGTGTAGGTGGGGGGGGGGGGTTGTTGTCTATGATTATGATTATCATGAATGTAAATAAATATTTATTTTATTTTATCAGGAACAAAAAAAACAAATATAAAAATAATCATAAATAATACAAAATGCAGTCTTTATTAAGTTCTTCTGTCAGATGGAAATTGAGGGCCGGTGGATAATCATGAATAATGCACATTGATAATAATATTAATTAATAATACATAATATATAATTATAATTATATATATATATATATATATATATATATATATATATATATATAGCAACTGTAAATATTACTGTATGTTCATTGCATGTCTTAGACAGGTCTGCAACCCTGTCTTTCCCCATTGTCACCCAGCATACAGCGCTTCCACTGCAGCAAGGGATTCTGGGAAATGACATGCAAATGAGCACTCAGTGCCACCTTTTGTCTCAAGCTCGTATTACACAAGCCAATCCTCAAGCCAATGCATGCTGTTTTAAACACAGCTTTTAGACAGAGGCTGGGATGAGATGCAAAGCCATTAAACACACTCACAGACATGTTTCAACCTTGATGGGTATTATCAGTGTGAGGTTGGTCTTAATGGCAAAGTCTTATACTGTAGTAATATAATTGTTCCCGTCTTTATCTTCTTCCTCATTCTGTGAACAGTACAGTAGTTCATTGAGAGAGGAGAGGTTTTGTGTACATCATGACTGCAGTTTAGATACTGTACACTTAACTTTACAAACAGTTCACAGACTTTACACGATACCCCCCCTCTCCCCCAGTCCATCCTTTTATTCTGAAAAGACAAGAAAACAAAAAATTAGTGCAATTATGAGCATATTGTATTATGGCATTGTGTGCTGTGTAGTACTGTCAAACTAGTCTATACTGGAACTACTGAATACTAGTCTATACTGGAACTACTGTAACCAGATGGCTGGTGCTGCTCTCTCTGGACAGAAAAAAAATTGAGCAGTTAGGTGCATGCTGTATTATGGCATTGTGTACTGTATACTGTAGCTACTCCATATTGGACTACAGTATGCAGTTAGTACTGTCAAACAAGTCTATACTGGAACTACTGTATACTCTGACTACTAGGAAAGAAAAAATCTGTGCCATACTTACCTGTATCATACTGTACTTACAATACTACAGTACAGTACTATACCATACTACCTTCCTGATGCTTGCCCATTACGCGCGATCACAATGGGCAACACAGTCACAATATGGTCAATATATTTATTGCATCGTTCCACGGTGAGTACATCGTTCCAAAAACTCAGTATGCCTTGCGCCAACTCATCCTTTTTGGAGGGTTTCACGACTTTTCGGATATGGTCCTTCAGCTGATGCCAGACCATTTTGATAGGATTGAAGTCTGGCGATCTGTTATTGGAAGGGGAAAAAAAGGACAATTAGTTTAAGAGATACAGTACACAGTAAAAACAGTGGGAAAAAAATGAGACACGGTTACCGCACTTACTCCGCTGGCGTCTTCACCCAGTTGATACCGTGCTCAAGGATATGCGCTGTTGACGCGGTGTGCTTCGGATCATTGTCCTGGTAGAAACGGTGACCATCCGGGAACTCATGTGTGATGTATTCCACAATCTCAGGCACAATTTTGTCTTGAAAGAAAGCTTTATTCATGATTCCTATAACAAGAAAAGAAAAGTGCTCAAAAAACTGCACAGTACAGTACAGTACAGTGCGTAAGGCAAAAGCATGTGACATACATTTTACTGTATCTTCAAAGATGACGATGCATCCTGGTTCACGCCTAGAGATAGCACCCCACACATGCATCTTCACTGGGTGTTTTGGACGCGGCTTCAGAGATATTCAACCTTTTTTGTGGAATGCAAAGGTGGCAAATCTCTCCAGCGAAACAGTAGACTCGTCAGTGAAGATGCAATCCTGGAAAGTTTCTCCACTGTCGATCCATGCCTGGGCCTGGACCACTTTCTTGATTTTGTTAACGTCCCTTATCATAGGGTACGCTCTGTAATGACAAGGCATAAATAATTTTAGAGGTACAGTACAGTTTCTTTAACAACACTTTTACCTCCTGTACAGTCCAATACTAACCTCACATGTCCATATTTCCATCCAATTCTGCGTCTCATCTTCTTTATGCTGGTCTCGGATACAGTGAGATTGTGATTTTTCTGCAGAGTTTATTTAACCCTTAATGCACTCTTCTCATCATTCTCCTCACTTATTTTGTCGACCAGAAGTGTTTTCTCCCTACAATGTACAGAAAAACAACAATCCGGTAAGTTACTGTGCAGTAGGCCACAAGCACAGCACATCATTTGCAGTAAAAATAGTATACAATGAGATAGATCTACACAATATATTGTTCTATTAATATGCAGCAATATAAACAATATATATACTGTAGTTATATAAATATACCGAAATAACTATAAAATTAGAGAGATCGACACAATATATTGTCCTATTAATATGCAGCAATATAAACAATAATAGATATACTGTATTATATAGTTAAAATAAATATACTTACGCGTTAGTTACCGTTGGTGTCCTCATGCGTTGTTTGGTTTTTCCGTGTGCATGATAGCATACGGTGGTTGATGGCACAACGAGGCCAGAAGTAGCTAACCAGCGTTGGATATCTGCAATTCGTTGTCCGCTCGTGTACATCTCCTTAATTCTCATGCTGAGATTTTTTGAAATCTTTTTAACAGGCATTGCTGTGAGTTAAAAGAAATACAAACAGAAGAACGTGTATTCGATGTTTAGACGATGTGTATTCAATGTGCAGTGAATCCGCAAAATGGATGGTGTATTTATATGTTAATGACTCACATTAGAGTACGCCCACGTTCAACACCTGTACCTCGTCGCCATGAATAAAAGGTTACACACTTGGCATAGCCCATCACTCGATGATCTTTATCTGAACTTGCCCTTGTCCAGATACTGCATTGTGCCATCTGCTTCCATGGATCAACCCCGATTCTACGGACGCACGAACCCACTCGCCTGTGCCGTGCCTGTCATGCAGAAAAAGAGAAAGGCGGGAGCCGTTTCCAAGCCAAGGCCAAAGCAACAGGCTAAGGCCAATAAAGAAAACCTTCTGCTGACCCCAAAGGCTAATGGTTTTAAACACGTAAGCCTTATTATGTCAAGAAGAAGTACGGTGATGTACACTCAACGCAAAACAAATGGCAGCCAACCCATCGAACCCGCAGGCCACTTCCTCGTTTATGCTTTGATGACGCTGCCGCCGCTCTCCCGGAAACCCACAGGCAATCTTCGCCACTGCTCTTCGACGCCACTGCCGCTGGTGCCCCTGAAATCCACGGGTCACTTTCTCCATTACGCTTAGACGACGCTGCCGCATCTCCTCTCCCAGAAATCCACAGGTCATCTCCTCCATCCCTCTTCGGCGACGCTGCCGCTTCTCTCCATGGAACCCCTATCTCATCCTCCTTAGCACTCATCCACCCAGATGTCCACAGCACGCCATGCACAAGAACCAGCTCTTTAGACCACATGCTGAATTGGTTAAGTGTGGATATCCCCGGGAACTCTACTGTGCTGGTAAATTATGATCTGCTTTTCGAGACCATGCTAAATATGGATCAACGGATGCAGAAGATGGATCAACGGATGGAGAAGATAGAGACTGACATGATACATAATTTACTTGGTGTTCATGTCCCTGTATCCCCGACGCCGGAGCAGGAGGGTGGCAGGGATGTGATGAATGGGACCTTCGACCACCTTCCAACACAAAGCGCACCCCCTCCACCAGAAGAATTTGTGTACATGTTTGCCGTTGAGGAGGAGGATAACATAATAACCCCATCAAGACCACGCCAGGGGACAACACAGTGACCAAAACAGGAGGAAAGCTTCCTCCCAGACAACATACCTTCGCCTGCCGCCACAAGCACACCCGCTCACAGAAGAACATCCACTCCCAGAACCCAACCTACATACGCTTGCATCGATACGGTGCCCGACATCATCCTGCGCGAGCTGCAACCGGCACTCAGGGAGAAGTATAGGGTGATGAGTGCTGGTTTACCCCACAAGTATGCCATGTTCATTTTTAAGCACCACATGTCCTACTTGGTGTACTGCGGATGGGCCTACAAAGTGAACTATGAAGGAAATCGCAAAAAAAGGCGCATCCTGAAAATTTAAGAAAGACTATTGTGGAGGAATATCGGCGCTATTTTTCAATTACAGATCCTTTAATGAAAAGCGTTCGAGACTCCATTAATGGCATTTTGCGCATCGGCCCTAGAAGGACAATCTGGTGGGTATCGCATTTGCATGACTGTTCAACTGTTGTTTATTTTTTGTAAATGTTTTTGTAAATGTTTTGACTTTCTGTACTTTAATAAAGGAGATGTTGCGTTTTTTAAATTTTACGAACAAAGAATTTTTTTTAATAACACCATACTGATGCGCTGTACATGTTTTGACTTTCTGTACTTTATAAAGGGGATGTTACGTGTTTTAACTTGTATTAATAAATAAATGTTTTTACTTACTGTACACACAGGACCTGCACAATTCCAGTCCACGAGGGCCGCAAATAGGCACGATTTTCAAGGTTATCCTGAAAATCGGGCCTGTTTGTGGCCCTCGAGGACTGGAGTTGTGCAGGCTGACTGACTGTTCTGTAAACCATCCTACTGTAAATGTTTTGACTTTCTGTACTTTAATAAAGGAGATGTTGCGTTTTTTAAATTTTATAAATAAAGAAAAAAAAATTAATAACACCATGTGACTATAAACCATACTGACTGACTGTAAATGTTTTGACTTTCTGTACATAAATGTTTTCACTAGCAGTAAACCATACACCTGTTGATGTTTTGAATTGCTGTACACTTAAAATGTTTTTGCATTGTACAGTATTTATAAATAAATGTTTTTGTACTTACTCCACCAATAAAAGAAAATGTTGATTTGTTTTAAATTGTTCCATTGTCTCCTTTTATACTGTGTAACGGGTATTCCACCCCACCCAATCGCATATATAGTGTGGGTGCGTAGAACATACGGTGTTACCAGGTGTGGTGCGTATACCTGTTGGCTCGCAGGAGGGCTGAGCTTTCGCCACGGGGAACCTGGGGCAATTATACTAGGGGTACTCACTTACAATGATGCAGCGCCTCCACCTGCGATGGCTCCCACCAGAGGGGGAGTGGTTCCTCGCAGGACAATCAATAATACCATACACAGCAAGTATATTAATCATAACCTTTTACTAACATGCAAGACATCCATATCACATCAATACTTAATAACCTGTGCCCCTCTCTAGAGACACTTACTGCGTCGCGCAGGACGCTTCCCCAACACCAGGTGGTTCCACCCAGTGTCCCGAGAATCCCACCCAATGTCCCGCACTCTTGCAGAGATCGTGGGTGACTGCGCAGTCACTATTTATACTAAGGGCCCGTTGGTGCACTTGTGTATTAGATAGTACCTGTCGAGCACTCCCGTGCTCGGATCTCCAACTGGCTTCACAAAGGATCAGTCGTGTGATGGTTCCGTCTGATCCCACACCGGACTCCTTGCACGCAGACCGCCAGTGCGGTCCCAACCTGGAGACAGTCTCTTAGGACCCCAACTTGGATCTGAACCTCTTAGCAGGAACCGCAGAGTCCGCTGTGTCCCTATCTAATCTACCCTGCTGTGGCAGGATCCCTAACCTAGGACCTGTCCCTACAGCACTAAGTGACGCGCTATACTGTAGGCCGTCCCTACAGCACAGCAACCTGTAATGGCTTAGGGGGAAACTCCTAGGGTCTACAGGGGTTAACAACCTGCCCCACTTCCCTAACTCTTCCCAGCCCTGACTGTTACTAAACTAATCCCAGCGCCTGCAGCAACAAGCTGTGACCCACTGGATGTGTGCAGCCAACGTGCTACACAACACTGTGCCTGCCTGTCAGACCTCACAGCACTGGCAGCCGTGACTCTGACAAGGCAGCACTCTAACACTAAGGGCAGTGTCTCTATCTTGGGCCTCCCTCAGCAATTACCCACTACTCTAGTGGGGAGTTGGGGCCAACCTGGGGTGTGGGTACCTATAGGGGTGCAGGAGCTGCACTCGCTCCCCGCACCCTTCCTTCCCTCACAGTTCCCTGACTCCAACCTGCAATCCTGAGTGACAGGGTCCCTTAACCTAGGGCATTCCCTGGCAACACTCACTAACCTAGTGGTACTTAGATATCTCGGGCCCTGGGGGTTCTGGCCTAGTACAGGGAGTTCCTGACTCCTGTACCCTACATCCTTCCCTGGGCTGCTCCGGTCTCTGACTGCCTAGCGTGGGCTCAGCGTGTGAATTGTATCCACTTGCCTACCTGGAGATCCTGGGCCCTATTGGCTCCCTGGCATCACGTGGGGCATACAGAGGCTCATGGGATCTGTAGTCCCTGCTCAAAGCCTCTCCTAATAGGCTACAGCTTCGCGGGCTTTTGGCGAGCTCATCTGCGCCTGCGCGATCTATCTCGGGCTGCCCTAACCTCCCCTGGGCTTTCCCTGCTCTCGCGCGACTTCTCCCTGCCTCTGCACTACCTTCCGCGCATGCGCAAGCTATCTGGGGGCCTTCCATGCTATCTGGTCCCTGCGCATGCGCAACACACATAGCAATGGCGGCGCCCTGCTTCCTGAGCCGCCGGGACCTTAGAGACGCGACCGCGGCCCTAGCGACGGCCCGATCGCGTCCCCGGCAACCGGCCCGCTCACGGAGGCAGAGCACCCTTGGAAGCAGCCGTCGGGTCTGTCCCTGGCTCCGGCAGCACCCGCGATCGGGCTGCACCAAGAGAGGGGAGTCTCAAAGAGCTGCTGGAGACCAGGGCTACAACTGTAACAAAATACAGTGTTTCTAGAATGCACAGTCCTGTCCAGGCATACTGTACTGTATACTGTAGGCATGCTCAGTACTGTACATCACAAGAGTATTAAAACAATACATGCTGTAGGGGTATATAATACACATATGTACTGAAATACATGTAGAATAAATGCATACTTTTTATTTTCTCTGGTTTATTATACAGTATATATAAAAAAGTATTGTATACGGTCTGAAAACAACAGCATACTGTTTCAGATATTCTACCCTAATCAATAACAACAGCCACTAAACTGTAGACTCCGGTACGTGGTTTTTTAAATCCGATTCAGCAATGTGCAGGCATTGTTACACAAAGCAATATTATCCATCGAAATCCCTCCATTTGCCGTTTTCCGCATGAGATGACAAAGTTTTCTTTTCTGAGGAAAAACAAAAGTAAAAGTTTTACTGTAATGGTCAGTCCCCTAAAGAAGTTCCCAGTCAGTCCCACCGATAATTTTCTCGGGGGGCGTCTCCTGTTCACATGCGCATGTGCCTACCGTCAATGTGATGACATGCATATGCGTTTCAAGAAGACTCCAATGCGCATGCGCCTAGCTTTTCACCAATTGTGCAGTATTTACTGTAGAAGCCGCTCAGCCAATGATATTGCTTACAGGAGAATCGCTTGACTTTTGAATCGCACTGATATTGATATTTTCAAAATAAAAAAACAGAATAAAATACGGCAACATTACTCACCATAGAATTTCCCAATCAGCTGGCGCCGAGCCACTGCCGATCATACACGTCGTTGACAGGTGACAGCGGGACTACTACACCTGTAGTCAGCTCATGAGGCTGGAAATCGGTTAGGTACATGCAAGCTTGCTCGAAACTGTACGCGAAATCTGGCTCAGGCTGCAGGTATCCGGGCGTGGACAGACAGCAAGGGTTGTCACTGACGGTCGGACCGTTATTGGAAGCCGGTGCTGGTGCATTGCTTGCCAGCAACTGACGTTTCTTAGTTGGTTTTAACACGACCTTTCGCCTTTTGCCGTTTGCATGATCATAGATACGGGAAAAACCCGGTGATACACACCAATACCCTCCAATAAAATTGGGATCAGTACGAAAAAAACATGGATCGCTACAAAACTTTTCCTTATTGCACGCTTCCACACATGAGGATCTGGCGAAAATTTGTAAAAGTCATAGTTTTTGATAAAATACTGATAAATTTGAACAACTTTTGCCATCTTATCATCTGTTGCATTAATCGCGGCCCATATTAAATAAGCGTACGTTCTGTCGGGTTTTTGGAACACGGACAGCAGTTGTACACTCATGGTGGGACGCTCAGGACAATAACCAGACAGGAAACTTTGCTTGTCTTTTTTTAATATGAAAAGCCTAAATTGATACATTATTGTAATTCTTCCTTCAGTCCCAAGGCCAATTTACAATAGACCACTGTGGTATTAAACGAAAAACCTGCAAGTCGACACATTACTGAAGCGCATGCGCATTACAATTCATGAATATCTGCCATCTGGCGGATACGCGAAGAATTGCAACCAATTAAATCCGAACCATTATCGATAAACACATCAACCGCGCATCAACCATGGCTGTGAATGCGGTATGAATGCGGTCAGAATGGGGCATTAACGTGGTGAAGTGCGGTGACGTGCGTGGCTTTCGGAAAAAAATCCCGGAAAAATGCGGTGATGTTGGAGAATAAAAGGGGCTGTGGCTGTAAGGCATTTGAAGAATTAGAAATTAAATTATTTAACATATAACAAAGAGCAATATATTAGTGTTCAAAATGATTATTTATGGGAAGGCGGCAATTAATAATACCATATTCAGAGTATTGTAAAAAATAAAGAGACAATTGACAGCATGCCTGATTTTATATTATTCTAAATTGTTTGAAAGTGTATACAGTATATGCTGCTTTGTCTGCACACTGAGGATTTCACAGTTCCAGCTCAATCTACCTTTGGACATTTCCTGTGCATGCTGGTTTCAAGCTTCAGTGGGTCATTAACCCGTTAGCATCATATTTTGCCAGTTATACTCCTTAGCCACCACTGTGTTTACAGGCACTTCTGTATGAGATCTGTGCTTCCCAGTTCACCTGTATGTAGCCCTGAGACCCAGCAGTATTTCATTATTGTGTATCTCTGGCATTCCTCTATGGCTTGTGCATCACAGCTTGTTTACATTTACCCTTGAGATTGTGTCCGTTTGTCAATGTGTACTCCAGGGCCTCTGCTACAGGGTTGAGGGAAGTACCAGGTACAGTAACTTCGGTCTACCTTGGAACGGGCCAGAAGAAGGGGGTTTGCAACCTGAAACGTTACGTTGCCCCCCTTGCCCTGCACTTTTTTTATTCCCTATGTTTTTTTCCCCCTCTCCTTCCCTCTCTTCCCGTCGCTATCCCAGCATATACGTTTTCTCTTAGTCTTTGTTTGACCTTTTTGTGCTTCATACGTGTATAAGTAATTTTAATTTTGGCTGAACCTTTGATTAGTTTATTTATTCTTCCGAGTGCTGGGAACATATGTTCTATTGATTATTTGAGAGGAAACAGGGTCCTATATATATACTGTATACATAGATTATTATTTTTCACTGAAAAAAAATAAGTAGGAAAGGAAAACAGAAAAATAATTGGGGGAGGTGAGTGATAGAAGAGATTAATGAAAAGGAAAGGGAAATATATACTGTATACAAAATAATTAAAGACAGCACACACTTGGAGAGTCTGTGTAATAATATATATATAAATATATATATATATATATATACACACACACACACACACACACACACACACACACACACACACACACACACACACACACACACACACACACACACACACACACACACACACACACACACACACACACACACACACACACACAGTATGTGGCTGGACCAAACTGCACATAAACAACCCGTAATATCTACGCCTCCAAACCTAAATTGGATCAGTGGTGCGACTGGATCATACTCTATCCTGAGGCATACTCCATCCCACAATGAGCAACCACTTTTCCTTTTGTTTCAATATTGTCCCTTATTCTTCATTACCTTTTGCATCTGTAGCAGGGTCCCCCCTGGCCCTCCTCACCTGCGTAGAGTAGAGGGTACCCCCGCACCATGTTAGGCAGTTGCAGGGACGATCGCGGCTCCCGGTGGCATCTGTGACAGGGCGTCGTCATCTTGTGCGCGTTTGCGCATGCATGGTGCGCGTTTGCAGTTGCGGCGGCCGTTACACCTAGCGCAGAAAAGTGTAGGGAGGCAGGAAGGACACCTAGAAGTCGCGCATGCGCAGTTAGGGCAATGCGGCGGCCATTACAGGTTTGCACAGGCGCAATGGAGAGTAGCGACTGCCATTATCGTGCGCACACGCAGCCCCAATGTTAAAGAGGGCAATAAAGGACTACAATTCCCAGCAGCCTCTGGGGACTGCACTTTCACCTTGGTCACAGGCAGCCAGACAGCCAATAGAGCTTGCAACTTCTCCTGCTGGAGAAGGATACATTGTTTTGTGCAGAGTCAGGTAGCAGACTGTGAAGCACATGAGTCAGTCAGGCTAAGGAGGCAGTGGGGGAAGGAAGGGGGGCAGAGAGCTGCGAGATTCTGCCCTAGGCCAGAAATCCCCAGGCTACAGCTGAGGCCCTGACTCCCCACTAGTGAGGGTGGGTGTTCATAGGGACAGGCCCTTAGGTAAGGACCCTGCGCCCCTTCAGCTGTGTATTTCCTTAGACCAGGGAGAGACCCTGTGTAGTTCCTTAGAGCAGGGAGAGACCCTGTGCAGTTCCTTAGGGCAGGGAGAGACCCTGTGCAGTTCCTTAGAGCAGGGAGAGACCCTGTACAGTTCCTTAGTGCAGGGACCCAGTGAAAGGGGTTGCTGCATGTTCCTGTAAGCTGTGTTGCTGATCCAGAGACTGTCCTTACGGTGGGACGTCCAGCGGGACCCCATCCCACGCGGAGGTACAGATCAGCGCTGGACCAAGCGGCGCCGGGAGACCCTTTGCGAAGACACCCAGGTGTAGAGACACCTGGGTAGGTATTTACAACCTTCCACACGTGCACAAACTATAACTTGCTCCTCACATGTGACAGGCCTGTTCACACACTTGGGTGGGCTTGGACTCTTTGGACACGGGGTTTGGAAGGGGGTGTAAGGGTATAGCCCAGTTAGGGGCTAAGAAGGTTATAGCCCAGTTAGGGGCAAGGTTATAGTTGCCAGCTAGTGGCAGAGGGTGGTACATATATCTTGTTGTGTATTGCTGATGTATGTGTTAAGTTCTATTCTGCATATAGTAAAGACCATTGCTATTTTACATCCAGTGTATGTGTTCATTTGAATGTGTCCTGCGAGGACAACTTCTGCTCTGCTGGGAGCCATCGCAGGTGTAGGCGCTGCACCATATAGTATTGTTCAAGAGGATACACCCCAGGCTCTCATTGGCGGAGGCTCAGGCCTCCTGTGAGCCTAACAGGTAAAGCACCACACTGGGTAATACATATAGATCCCCTCACATGCACCCTATCTGCGATTGGGTGGGGGAATATGGGTTACACATCTAAAGTATTTGTGCTTATTTGTCCTTATTTGGTATGTCATTCTGTTTATGTAATATACTTAACTGTTACCCCATTATACCGCACTATAGTATGTTGGTGCTTTACAAATAAAAACTAATAACAATTATATATATTTACAGTTGTGTGAAAAAGAAAGTACACCCTCTTTGAATTCTATGGTTTTACATATCAGGACATAATAACAATCATCTGTTCCTTAGCAGGCCTTAAAATTAGGTAAATACAACCTCAGATGAACAACAACACATGACATATCACACCATGTCATGATTTATTTAACAAAAATAAAGCCAAAATGGATCACATCATACAGTATAAAAAAAATCCTCCCCAATACATAGAAAAAATACCCCAACCCATATAAAAAATTCCCCCAATACATATAAAAATTCCCCCAATACCCCTAATACATATAAAAATACCCCCAAGCCCCCAATATATATAAAAATACCCCCAAGCCCCCCAATACATATATAAATTCCCCCAAGCCCCCAATTCATATAAAAATACCCACAAGCCCTCTCAATATATATAAAAATCCCCCCAAGCCCCCCAATACATTTAACAAAACCCCCAAGCCTCCCAATACATATAAAAATACCCCCAAGCCCCCCAATACATATAACATTTTCCACAATACATATAAAAATACCCCCAAGCCCCCCAATACATATAAAAATACCCCCAATACATATAAAAATACACACACCTATATATATAGATATCTACAGTAGAGGCAACTCTTATTCGAACAAAAACCAGTGGCAAATCCCCAAAAACCCCAGGAAACACCCAGGTACATTCTGAATACATGCCTTAAACTTTCCTTAAACTAGCCCCAGCATTTCTGCATTGATTAATGGCCAATCAGATTAACAGCGGGGGTCCCTGGCAGTCCCATTCAAACTGAATTGGACTGCCAGGGATCCCTGCTGTGTTAATCCTATGGGTCGTTAGTCAATGCAGAAATGCCTTAAACGTGCCTCAAACTAGCCCAGAACATACCCAGCACATACCCAGCACATACCCAGAATGTAACCCGGCTAGTTTACGGCAAATGTTAGAATAAACGTTGCCTCTACTGTATATCTATATATATATATGCAGAAAACAAGAAGAAAAAACAGGCGCACTCCTAGTGTGATAAAGTATAAAACAGTATTTTTGGGATTGTGAAATATAAAAAGTGCACTCTCTCCGTTCGTGCAGTACCTTGGAGCTGTTGCTATTTTGCTTGGGACTGCTGTCGCTTCCGGTTTTGCAGTTGCCTGCTGGTGAGCAGTGAGAGCTGTGGGAGGTGTATCTGGAGGGAGTCTCTGACCGTGTTGCTGATTATTACATCATCTGGCTGCGGTGGCTCCAGTGCACCTTGCTGAACCAACGGATATACCAGAGGTGGCGCCAACGGGACAGGCTGATACATTCCCTTCACAGCTTCAAGGCGATTGTGTATATCTCATAAATGCTATTATTTTTACTCTGTTTGTGAGTGCGCTTTTTATATTTTACAATCCCATAAATACTGTTTTATACTTTATCACACTAGGAGTGCGCCTGTTTTTTCTTCTTGTTTTCTGCAGATATCCTTGGGATTTGGTGATCCTTATATTCGGGCAGCAAAACTCCAGTGGACTAAGTACATTTTTTGGATTTTCAACTGACATCTGGTTTTTATTTTATTTTTTATGTTTTTTATTTTTGCTATAGATTCCAGTTGTTTTAAATCACAGATTCGCCCTTTTGGGGATTCTTTGGTCAATAGCCTTGTTAACTCTATCTGATTTACACAGCTGATTTATCCTTATCAAGCTTCCTAAGGCGCTACTCCAATTTGTTTGATATATATATATATATATATATATATATATATATATATATATATAGTTAACAGACCATACGATACCGGTTGCAACACGACATCAAGGGACAGCACGCAGGTTAGTAAATGATGAATTTTGGTGGTGTCACCTTGAGAAAGGTCCCACCGGGGGACCGAAATGTCGTTTTTTGTGTCTTCTATCAAATATAGAAAATTCATGATTTACTTAAACACAAAAGACACAGCGCACAACGCTCATAGTGCATTAAAGATATATTAAAACGACAAATAAATGGGGTAATTATTGTGCGTACATCAATAAAAATTCAGTTAGACATTTATGGGATATGTTACCCATCCACCAGCACTGCGACCCGGATCAGATGTTTTCAGCAGAGATCTTGCATCACACTGTGGACCGGATCAGCAGTCATCTGCTGTTACTGGAGTCCGTGGATAAGTCCCAGATTCAGAATGGGTAGATAAGGAGTCCTTTAAATGTCCCCGGTGAAGGTGAACAGTGTCCAGCCACAAGTGGCTCACTGGGGAACGGCCGTGTCCCGCGGTCCTCGCGACGGCTGGTCTCTCTCCTTCTCCCCACCTCACTGGCACTTCCGGGTGTGACGTCACTCCAACTCGCGTCGCGTCACGTCAGAGTTCTACTCCGGTGGCCGGATCAGTATATGTGGGGGCAGAGAGTCTAATAGAGCACTATCCTACGCGTTTCGAAACCATAAGGTTTCTTCATCAGGGAATAAAGAATGGCATCATAACTTGTGGCTGGACACTGTTCACCTTCACCGGGGACATTTAAAGGACTCCTTATCTACCCATTCTGAATCTGGGACTTATCCACGGACTCCAGTAACAGCAGATGACTGCTGATCCGGTCCACAGTGTGATGCCAGATCTCTGCTGAAAACATCTGATCCGGGTCGCAGTGCTGGTGGATGGGTAACATATCCCATAAATGTCTAACTGAATTTTTATTGATGTACGCACAATAATTACCCCATTTATTTGTCGTTTTAATATATCTTTAATGCACTATGAGCGTTGTGCGCTGTGTCTTTTGTGTTTTTGTCTAACGTTTTAGGGGGTGCCCTGAGCCATCCCCGGTACCACAGCTGCAGACGCTCCAATCTGAATATTAGGTCACGTAATATACCTTTAATATCACTGTATTATCACTTCACGTGTGTGGTATTGTTTAATAGTTGCGCACTTTCTGTTCACTTTCATGATTTACTTACCTGCGTGCTGTCCCTTGATGTCGTGTTGCAACCGGTATCGTATGGTCTGTTATTGCTTTATGGGATAAGCACCAAAACTTATTTACTTGCATATGGTGTGCCGGCTGTGCATTGGATTCTATATATATAGTTATATATATATAGTAACCAGGGAAATCCAGGTAACATAGAGACAGCACACCGCAATAATGAAGTAAATAAAGTGTATTAACAACACAGGTTGCCCTGTGTTGTTAATACACTTTATTTACTTCATTATTGCGGTGTGCGGTCTCTTTGTTACCTGGATTTCCCTGGTTACCCTGTACATATTTCTATATGGGACGAGCATCTGCCTTCATTTGAGAAACCGTGAGTGCAAACTATTTTTTCATTGTTTTTTTTGTTTTTTCATTGAATATATATATATATAAATAGATAAATAAATAAATAAATAGATGATACCGTTCTGTGGCTAACGAAATGCTTTTATTTGTGCGAGCTTTCGAGATACACTGATCTCTTCTTCCGGCGATGTTACAATGTATTCATGAATACAAATTTATGCAACTGTTCGGGACACTTAACGGTGGCCTAAACAGAGATCGAAAATTTTATGAGTCATTACTGACACAAGTGAACTCTCTTCCCATGAGCGCTAAATTCCATGTCTGTACATACTGTGCTATATGTATTCACACACAGCTGTCTCTTACACATACCAATACTCCTTGTTTTTCCATCCCTATACACCAATAGGGACCACATAGTATCCACACACACTTTTAGTTATGCTACTATCTCTCACATTTCCACACCTACATACACCATTTATTTTACTCCAACTCCACAAACCCCTTTTGTAAAGCACTGTATACACTGTGGGCTCTCCATTCATTTATATTCACACAGATACACACACACACAGACTCTTACATCACTTACTTTCAGGAACCATTTAACACCTCTAGCCATAAATCTCATCCACACCGGGGGAAGGACAAGCACAGATAACATTCCAAGAGACACTGTTTTTAAGTATACCCTTTGCTTGCTTCATTCATTGTAACATCGCCGGAAGAAGAGAACAGTGTATCTCGAAAGCTCGCACAAATAAATGCATTTCGTTAGCCACTGAACGGTATCATCTATTTATTTTTTGATTATTGAAGATCGGCTAACACGGTACTGATACCTCTACATGAAAATATGGAAGATACCACATTGTACCGCACTCAAATGAAGCTAAAAGATTTACTGAAAAAACAGGCACAACTAGACAGCGATATCATCTTCCTCAGCAAATGCAAAAAGAAGCACCTGACTCGTCCTCAAAAACCCACTTGCAACACATACAACACAAAATTCTCCCAACAACTGTGCACCAGGAACTCAGAAAGATTAAGGAACCATCTGATCAGCATCTGTTACAGCAACAGGAGAAAGACAAAAGACATCATAGACTGCATCCTGGAGACAGGAGAAATACACACAGACATATGGAGAGGACTCCAAACATTCCATGAAAAACTCCTGAAGGGTCTAATTAGCAATAAGGAAAGAAACTGCACAGACTGAGGCTTAGAATGAGATACTCTGCAGCAGCCAGCACAACAACTAATAACACAAACATTGACAGTCACCAAGAGCAGGACTGCACTGTTAACCTCTCAGACTACACACCTAATCAAGCAGAGTCCTCAGTATTATCAAAGGGTCTCACATTCTGCCCTACCAAGCCTATGGACAAGATTGAGCTGTGCAGTGACCTGGAAGAATTCTTCAGAAGGCTGCGTCTTAAGGAGTTCATCCACAACAGACACAACCAAGATTATGCCAACACTGCAGAAGGAGAGCCACTGCACATGAGCAGGGAGAAGCAAAATTCTAACTGGTCCCACAAACTGGGCGCAACCCCACAATGGACCGGTACATTGAAAGCTTCAGACACAGCGCCAAAACCACCATCCTGGACAAAGTAAAGAAACAAACATATAATCTGACACTGATGAAGAGGAGAGCCATAGAATCGCTAAAGGCCAACCACAACATAACAATCAAACCAGCGGACAAGGGAGGAGCAGTGGTCATAATGAACACCACAGACTACCTGCGGGAAGCACACAGGCAACTCTCTGATTCAAAGTATTACACCCAACTGCAGGAGGATCCAACTAAAAAATACATGAGAGAACTCAACAGGATCATTAAAACACTCCCGATCCGCACAAGAGAACAAATTCTGGACCTGATACCAGCTAACCCAAAACCTGGCACATTCTACATGCTCCCTAAAATTCACAAAGAGGGTAACCCTGGTCGCCCAATTATCTCTGGATCTGGCACACTTACCGAAAATATTTCTGGCTGGGTGGAGGGCATTCTAAAACCACTTGTCAGTAACACACCCAGCTATATCCAGGATACCACTGACCTGCTAAACAAACTGAATGCCATTGGCCCCCTCCCTACAGGAATACTAATTGCAACCATGGATGTAGAGTCACTTTATACAAACATCCCCCACGAGGATGGGATTTCAGCCTGCAGTTACTTTCTGGGACCGCAGGAGCCACTCACAGAGACAGTGACTAAATGCATCAAATTTATTCTGACCCATAACTACTTCACATTTGGAAATGACACATACCTCCAGACAACCGGGACCGCTATGGGTACTCGGATGGCGCAACAGTATGCCAATCTGTTCTGCGCAAAACTGGAAAGTGACTTTCTTTCCACCTGTCACTTGAAACCCCTTACATACCTTCGCTACATCGATGACATCCTCCTGATTTGGACCTCTGGTGAACAGGACCTCCTACAGTTCTATGACAACTTTAATATGTTCTACCCGACCATCAACCTCAAACTCACCCATTCCCCGGATGAAGTACATTTCCTAGACACCACCATTACTATAAAGAACAACCAACTACAGTCTTCTGTATACCGCAAACCTACAGACAGAGCCAGCTATTTGAGGGACAACAGCTTCCACCCGACACACACCAAACATGCAACCATCTACAGTCAAGCCATATGCTACAACTGGATATGCTCCGACATAGCAGACAGAGACCAGCGGATTAAAGCCTTGAGATCAGATTTTATAAACCATGGATATAACCACAGAATTGTAGACCAGCAAATTCACAAAGCTACCAGAATACCAAGAAGTGATCTCCTTGAATACAAACAGAAGGAGACAAGCGACAGGGTACCTTTGGTGGTCACATATAACCCACACCTAGGAGCCCTACGCAAGATCGCCAGGGAACTACAACCCATCCTCCAGGAAGATACAAGACTGCAACAGGTCTTCCCTGAAGCACCCTTATTATCATACAGACAACCTCATAATCTCAAGAATATTATGGTGAGGAGTAAAGTATTCAGCAGTACAACTAAATGCGGGACAAAACCATGCCAGGCCCCAAGATGTAAAATCTGCGCAATGCTTTACACAGCGGACACAATACAAATACCACACAGGAATCGGGAATACAAAATCAGAGGAAGGTTCACCTGTTCCTCCAGCAATGTCGTGTACCTCATCATGTGCATGAAATGCCCAGGAGGCTGCTACTACATAGGTGAGATGGGACAGGGGCTAAACAAGAGAATGAACCTGCATCACCACAGCATCACATGCGGAACAAGAGACAGTCCTGTCGGCGAACATTTCTCTGACTCTGGCCATAAGATGAAAGATCTGAGGGTTGCCATACTCAAAGGTAATCTTAAAACACCGAAAGAGAGACGGTTGCATGAATACAAATTTATGCAACTGTTCGGGACACTTAACTGTGGCCTAAACAGAGATCGAAATTTTATGAGTCATTACTGACACAGGTGAACTCCCTTCCCATGAGCGCTAAAGACCATGTCTGTACATACTGTGCTATATGTATGCACACACAGCTGTTTCTCACACATACTAATACTCCTTATTTTTCCATCCCTATACACCAATAGGGACCACATAGTATCCACACACACTTTTAGTTATGCTACGATCTCTTACATTTCCACACCTACCCACACCATTTATTTTACTCCCACTCCACAAACCCCTTTTGTAAAGCACTGTATACACTGTGGGCTCTCCATTCATTTATATTCACACAGATACACACACACACACTCTTACATCACTTACTTTCAGGAATCATTTAACACCTCTAGCCATAAATCTCATCCACACCAGGGGAAGGACAAGAACAGATAACATTCAAAGAGACACTGTTTTTAAGTATACCCTTTGCTTGCTTCATTCATTGTAACATGGCCGGAAGAAGAGATCAGTGTATCTCGAAAGCTCGCACAAATAAAAGCATTTCGTTAGCCACTGAACGGTATCATCTATTTATTTTTTGATTAATGAAGCTCGGTGCACACACACACACACACACACACACACACACACACACACACACACACACACACACACACACACACACACACACACACACACACACACACACACACACACACACACACACACACACACACACACACACACTACATTTAACAATTCCACCAAGCCCCCAATATATAGAAAAAATCCCCCAAGCCCCCAATACATATAAAAATAACCCCAAGCCCCCAATACATATATAAATACCGCAAAGCCCCAATACATATAAAAATACCCCCAAGCCCTCATAGATATAAAAATACCCCCAAGCACTCAAATATATATTTTAAAAAAAACAATGCATATAAAAATACCCCCAATACATATAAAAATACTCCCAAGCCCCCCAATACATAGAACATTTCCCCCAAGCCCCCCAATACATATAACAATTCCCCCAAGCACCCAATACATATAACAATTTCCCCAAGCACGCAATACATATAAAAATACCCCCAAACCCCCAAGACATAGAAAATTACCCTCAAGCCCCCAATACATATAAAAATACCCCAAAGCCCCTCAATAGATAGAACAATTCCCCCAAGCCCCCAATACATATAACAATTCCCCCAAGCCCCCCAATACATAAAAAATTGCCCCAAGCCCCCCAATACATATAACAATTCCCCAAGCCCCCAATATATATAACAATACCCCCAAGCCCCCCAATACATATAAAAATAGCCCCAAGCCCCACAATACATATAAAAATACCTCTAATACATATAAAATACAGACTTACATTGGGTCAGGCCAGGCCCGATGTCTGCAGGGGTCCGCTGGCTGGGGGGGCCCGGCCATCCAGCGCTGCAGATTTCCCCTGACTCCTGTCCAGGCCCTGCTGCCGGTCGTGGCCAGGCCATGACTCTCAGCTGCCTATAAGCCTCTTCCTTTCTCTGCCCCACACTGCCGGCACGCGACCGGGCTCTCTGATGCCAGCGCGCTGGCAGTAAACTTGATCCAGATTCCAGCGCACCATGCGCTGATATCAGAGAGCCCCATTGCATGCTGGCAGTGGAAGCTTGGCGGCATGGGGCAGAGAAAGGTAGAAGCTTATAGGCAGCTGAGAGTCGGGGCCCGGCCGCGACCAGCAGTAGGGCCTGGCCAGAGGTCGGGGGAAATGTGCAGCGCAGGTTGGCCAGGCCCCCTCAGCCAGCGGCTCGGGACAACAACCCCGGCAGACTCCCCCTGTTGGCGGCCCTGGTTTCAGACAAAAGGTGACACATTGTGTGCTCATTTGCATGTCATTTCCCAGAATCCCTTGCTGCAGTGGAAACTGTATGCTAGGTGATAATGGTTGAAAGGCAGGGTTGCAGACCTGTCAAAGACATGTGCTCACAAGTGATATTCTTTGTTGGCTATATATATATCATCATCAGCCCTTGTCTATCCACTGGTTTGATGAAGGCCTCCCTATTGATCCTCCAGGTACTGCAGTTACAAGGCTTTATTTTCCATGTTGCTCCTACGTTTGGTCATTGTATCACCATCAGGGAACTCATTAACTGTAACACTAGTTATGTAGTACAGTATATGCACTGGAATGCTCCTGCAAGAAACAGTACTGTACATGGACAGGACTAAAAGATCATTGTAAACATGCTTCCTAGAACACCAGAGAAATAGAGAAAAAGGAAGTGAAACACATTGCCTCTCAAAACAGTTTTTGGATTCCCACAACTACAAACTAGTAGGACTAACTGTAAAGAGGATAGAATAAAACCAACACCCAAGGAGGTGACAGATTCAAAAGAATATGTCTCAGAGAAATGTATTGGATAGATAAACTCTAAACTCTGCCACTGCTGGTCCTCAACCTAGAGATTGACATAAGGCATTTATTTAATCCATGTTTAGGTTTATATCCCAATTAATCCCCCTTTTTGTATACATTTTGTTTATTAGTTCATTTTTAGGCCACTTCCTATTCATTAATATTTGATCCTAACCCTGTTTTTGGTTTTAAAGGTAATTTGTTCTTTCATATTGTACACCTCATATTCTACTGAAATAGCTTTTTTAATTTCCATTATTTATTTGTTATATATATACTATATTTATCAGTTCCGCACATTTGATTCAAGGGGTTATTACAGTATGTCAACAAATATATAAACGCTTAATAAACTCACAGCTATTTACTACAGCATATAGATGCAGCGGCCGTTATCTGATCATTTCTCGAATTGGTTTAGAAATCTCCCCGAAATTCTTTCACAATTTGCCTCGGCAGACTAATGGCCCATCGGATTAACACAGCAGAGGTCCCTGCTGTTTTAATCATATTGGGGTCTACCTGTCTGTAAGAGATGCGCAGTAAGAGATAGGCTGAATAAGTCACACTAACTGTGCACCTCTAACAGGCGATTGCAGAGTTTTTATTTAATTTTAAACATTACAGTAATGTAGCAGCGGGTCTCCGGAGCTGAACCACATTGATTTCAGGTCCGGGGATACCATACTTCGCGAGATACAGGCCCTGTTATCGGGTGCCGGTATCCCCATGTTAAAATCCTGTGAGTCACGTGACCGTGGGATCTAAACATTGCAGAGGGATACTGGCACCCTATAACAGGGCCTGTATCTCGGGAAAAAGGGGGTCCCCGAGGCTGAAATCAACTTTGTTCAGCCCAGAAGGCCCCCTACTCCCACCTATTAGTATCAAATTTCGCCCCCCGCATCCCCCCAAAAGAAAAAATCATTACCATAGTGCATAGCTGGTAAAATAATGAAGCTGCTTACATTTTAATTTTATTTATTGTGTATGAGCACGGGGTCTCCTGAGTTGAACAAAGTTGATTTCAGCCTCGGAACCCCCTACTTCTCGAGTTACAGGCCCAGTTATGGGGTGTCGGTATCCGTGCTATGTTAAAATCCATGTGGAATCTAAACAAAGCAGAGGTCCCCTGCTGGCTTGTGGGTGGACATTTGCTCTGCTCAAATACAAGATTCGATGTCCTGTCTATCGGGTGTATGAGAGAAGGCTGTTCAGTAGCTATTTTCTCTCTGCCAGTGCCATGGAGGCAACTGCATTGAATACACTGCCTTGGGACATGGAAAGTTCAGGGAGAAGTCTTGTATGTAAGGATGCAGTGTGCAAAAGTCACCAACAGAAGCCTAACACGTTTCGCCTACAGGTTTCTTCAGGAGTATCAATACTATTTAACTATATGAATAGTTTGAGCAAGAATTGTTCCATATAAATAGAGTGAAAGTACAGTATCTCTAGGTGTCTGTAGCCACTTCTTTATGAAGGGAAATTGTGGCTCTCCTTAGTAGAAACAAGGATATATTAGAAGAAAAGAGCTACATAACAGAAACACCTCATGGTATACTGTATTAAGTTTTAATCCCTAAAGATATATGAACAAGATAAAAAAAACACATTCACAAAGTAGTGTCTTTGGTATAGCTAAACTGTAGATTAAATAGTCCTTTAATAGCCTTATAATGTTTACAAGTGGAGTCCTGGCATCCAGGTAGAGCTTCAGTGAAATCTATCACTGGTAGGTGCTGGCATCCTCTGCACTCTCCGATGTCGTCTACTGATGACATCACAATAGATGCTGGGTGGTCCGGAACTCCTCTCAGCTCTCCACTGAGCTGTGCCACGTCTGAGGTCTGCCTCTGCCTCTCTACGTGTTTCGCAATTCTATTATTGCTTCAACAGGAATAGATTATAAAGTCTTTTAGTGGGCTTTATATACTAAATATAATTAACCTGTTGACCACTGAAAATCCTTCTTTATAAACAAAAAAAATAATAATTACTTGGGGCTTCATTGTTCATATTATCCAATGTACATGAAGAAGAATTTATATATAAAATATACCAAACAATAAAGTGTAATTTCTTATTTAGTAGAAGATTTAAGATCCACGATGTGAGTTAAACATCAATATTACAGTGAATATCTATTTCAAGGTGCAACTTTAAATATGTATGTTTTTATTTTAAAGACTAAATTGCCAATTACAATTGACTGTATGTAAATTGCAAACAGTGACATTATAGAGAATGATTTGATTGGTTTAAACTATTCAGTACCAAAGTAATACCTAATTTAGAACTAGTGTGTCTTGTTCTAAATAGTAAATGTATTCTTTTTAATAGTTGATAGACAACATATGATGTGGGATAGACTGAGAAAGATGCAATATTGAAAAATATTGATACAAATAGAAATGAATCAAATATATGAATTTGATATACAGATGCTGCAGCTGTTATCTGATCATTTACCTTGTTTAATCACACACTATAGTGCTTGGTGGTCAGAGAAGGTCCGCTGCAGACATAAGGGCCCATCGATTAACACAGCTGGGGACCCTGCTGTGTGAATCCTACCGGGGTCTACTTGTCTGTAAGAGACGCGCAGTAGAGATAGGCTGAATCAGTCACTCTACCTATGCGCTTCTAACAGGCGATCGCGGGGGGTTTATTTAATTTTAACATTAAATTAATGTAGCAGGGGTCTCTGGAGCTGAACCGCATTGATTTCAGGTCCGGGGACCCCCTACTTCCTGAGATACAGGCCGCGTTATGGGGTGCCGGTATCCCTATGTTAAAATTCTGTGGGTCACGTGACTGTGGGATCGAAAGGTCATAAATAAATAATGTGGTGGGTGCTGGGGTTAGAGCTTGCAGGGATTGTGTGTTCATAGTTACATAGTTACATATTAGATGAGGTTGAAAAAAGACTTCCGTCCATCAAGTTCAACCTATGCTAAATTTATTATGAGTATGATTAAATCTGTTAAGTGCATTTTTTATGTATAGCTGTACACTTAAATCGTTTTTTTTTTCATATATATAATATGTTTATGTATTAAATTTATATTATTGTATTAATTGATTAGCATGTATAATAACAAATACTTTGCCAAATTATATTGAACACAAGTACAGTATATAGTTTTATTCATATATTCACAAAGCACACATATATAATATATAAATATTATGTTTATCACACACATTCACTTTAGAACACACTTAAATTGCACAAGTAATGAACACATTGGTTATTTATTGACCACACCATGTTTTATGTTGTCTCTTATATAATTAGGTTGTTTTATGGTTGTCATTTCTATGTTATGTGTTGTATACCAGCTGAGGTTTGTCTTTATCATCATCTGCAGCGCGATCACCAAATGAATGGACTCACGAGTGCGCATGTGCAGAACGTTACAGGTGTAATTAATTATTTTTAAATGAACTCCCTATATAATGGACAATTTTGGACAGATCAAACATACCCCTGAGGAAGGAAGCAGTAGCTTCTGAAACGCGTAGGGTGGTCACGCTGACACTACTGCCTCACTTATCTACAGTATCCCCCTTCCACAGATTTCGTGGTGAATCAGCTCATGCGAGCTGACTAACATCATTAAGCTTTTGGCGAATCTGCCGCCGCTGTTCTCGGATCAACTGCACACTTTCCCCGGTGCATCGAGGGAGGCAATCCGCCCACACACCAGCTGGTGTGTGCAACCCTTCACCAACGGAGGATCTCCTGTGCAGTTGCAGATTACCGGAATAGAGAGGGGACACTCTCAGATATATCCACTGCTTGCCCTTATCATCCATCTGGTGATTGGGCATTTCTATCATTGCAGCAGAGTGTCAATCTGACCTACTTCAATTGTTTATATATATTTTATTATTTTTCATATGTCCTATGTATGTTTTTATTAAATGTTTATATATTTAAATATCACCTGTTGAATTCTCAGCTGTCTGTTATCTGTATTGTATGTGTGTCTGTCACCTTATCCAACAGTATTATGCTATGCACTATGTTTTTCTTTTTTTAAGCTTTCTACCTACCACTTGGAGCTACTTCAAGATCCTCCAACAGGCTTGGTTTTTATATCCTTTTGTTATATTATATTAGGCGCCTTAGATAAACATTCTTTCCTATTCTACTCTGTACTGACCTGGGGGTCAGTTATTGTATCATTGGCAGCCCCTTATGTGTAGGTAATGTTCCATGCATAAGGTTGTATATTGTATTGTACCACTTATTCTTATAGTTAGCGCTACCTATTCTGTTGTTCCCTATGCTAAATTTAGACAACATATACTTAATAATATATCTATACTTACTTATTGATCCAGAGGAAGGCAAACAAAAAAACCCCTTAAGGGGAAAAATTAATTCCTTCCTGACTTCAAGAATTGGCAATCGGCTTAATCCGACTGGGTATCCCATTTTCATGTAATTTCCCAGAATCCCTTGCTGCAGTGGAAGCACTGTATGCTAGGTGATAATGGCGAAAAGCAGGGTTGCAGACCTATCTAAGACATGTGAATGTTCTCACAAGTGATATTTTTATATATATATATATATATATATATATATATATATATATATACAGTGGCGACACTGTTTATTCTAATACGGCCGTCACCGCGGTTAAAAAAAACAACGGGCGTCGCACGGCAGTACTCGGCCGCTTTCCATAGAAAGCGCCATAGCGCTTTTCTATTGAGGCGCGGGAAAGTCCGGGGAGCGCGCACGCAACTTTCAACGACATGCCCGGCCAGGAGAGGGAGAGAGGGAGAGAGGGAGAGAGGGAGAGAGGGAGAGAGGGAGAGAGGGAGAGAGGGAGAGAGGGAGAGAGGGAGAGAGGGAGAGAGAGCACAGTCAATTGTCTTAGACAAGTCTGCAACCCTGCTTTTCGCCATTATCACCTAGCATACAGTGCTTCCACTACAGCAAGGGATTCTGGGAAATTACATGCAAATGGGCAAACACTATATATATATGCACACACAATCCCTGCAAGCTCTAACCCCAGCACACACACACATATATATATATATATATATATATATATATATATATATATATATATATATAAAAGAGAGAAGGAAGAAGAGAGAAGAGAGGAGAGAGGAGAGATAGAGAGGAGAGAGGAGAGAGAAGAGAAGAGAAAGAGATCACTTGCAATCCCTTCAAGCTCTAACCCCAGCACACACACACACACACACACACACACACACACACACACACACACACACACACACACACACACACACACACACACACACACACACACACACACACACACACACACACACACACACACACACACACACACACACACACACACATAGTTTTGTGCCATGTCATGAAAATACACTTTACCTGATCAAGATTGTGTGCTGTCTCCTGATTTCATGGAACCTACACAGTATTGTTATCTTATAATTCTTTATGGGACTTGCACCTACCTGCATATTACTGCTTATGGAGTGCTAACTGACTTTATTATATATATATAATATATATATATATATATATATATATATATATATATATATATAATATATATATATATATATATATATATATATATAAATATATATATATATATATATATATATATATATATATATAAACAAAGGAAAAAGGCAGCGCCTCTAATTCTTAGTGATATATAAATCTCAAAAAAGTGTTACAAGTGAATATATGTTCATGAAAATAATCAATTCAAAAAAGAACATAAATAAAAATAAAGTTGATATCTCAATAAATAAACAATTAATATAGTAACACCTAAAATTCTATACCTGTGCTCTATTCAAAGAAAAAAACGACACACTCACAAATGATATAACATTAACGTGCTTAACAAACAAAACCACATAAATGTGCAAAGGAGGAGGATAAAAACCAGTCCTTATTTCAAAGTCCAATATGAAATTTATGCTATTGCAGGGGGTCTCCGGCTGCTCTCGAAGTGGACTAACCACATCCACAGTGAATCTAGGAGAAAAAGAGAGGAGAGCGCACGCCCCATAGCGTAAAATAGTAAATTTAATGAGGAGAGGGGGGATAAAAATGCACTTACAAAAGTACAAATAAAACAGGCATTGCGTGATATAATCATCACCATCCGGTTACTTGTTTCTGTCCTTATGGTGAAATCCGCTCTCAATTCAGGATGGGAAACGTCCCTGCAGAAGTCTCCAGCAGATTTCCAGGGCCAGTAGAAGTGAATTGTTGATTTAAGAGTCCAAGAAGGTTAACTCCGAAATGCCAGGCCTCTGTAACACCAGCGCATGGATCGGTCCACACCAGCGCTCTATGATGACGTAGTGTCAATGCGTCCTACGTGACGACGCTTCCCTGATGCGTTTCGTCACTCTCGGGCAACTTTCTCAAAGGGCAGTACTCATCTCCCCCTCCCCTCATTAAATTTACTATTTTACGCTATGGGGCGTGCGCTCTCTCCTCTCTTTTTCTCATATATATATATATATATATATATATATATATATATATATATATATATATATATATATATATATATATGATAAAGTCAGTATATATCATATTTCTTATGTGACATGTTTTTCTTTACCTCTAACATTTTGAGCTATCTTCTGGCTATGCTTCAGAGTATCCTTCTGTTTTACTTCCCTCAATCCCTCACTTTATGTCCTCCCAAACTCTCCCATTTTAACCCATTATTTATTTATTTTTCTCTTTCCTAAAGTCTCAAATTCCCCCTCTCTTTTTTAATTCTCTGTTCTCTGCAATACAAATAAACTAACATAAAAAATACATCTATTTCTGTGTTGCATGCATAAACATTATGGGCCATACAGTACACATATCAAATAAATTGTCACTTGTGATGGTTCAAGCAATAAACAATACAATGCTACGCTGTCTCATTAATTTTCAACTAATAAGATTTAAGTGCAGCTGTAGATTGCTTGGCACAGCATGTTTTAACCACTGTACATTTATTTCCCTGCTCTTGCAGTATTTGCCTCATTTACTGTTGTATGTGTTAGCTTTCCACCACAATAAAAATAGGTATTTTTAATGGACCTACTGGGTAGTTCAATTAGCTACATATAGCAAGAGAGCGATTTACAGCATTGCTAGAGATTATTATTGCACCTGCTACCATGAGGTAATGCACAAAATAACAAAATATTGTTACTGCAGGCTGTATTTGTTTCAATGGCGCCTCAATAAACATTGCAGTGCAATAACGTCTGCTACATTTGGAGGTCTGTAAGATATGGTTGACCCTATGACAGCAGGGCTGATGTCAAAAGGGTGGTGCGGGGAGAGGAAAATTAAACTGATATCATCAGTGTTGGATGGACGGTAGGGGAGCACAAACACGTGGATGATATGTGAAAATATAAAATATATAGTGTAGTAAAGTCAAGACCGAGATGGTAAATAAGCTGAAGGGGTCTTTAGATGTTACACTCACATTCTTCCCAATCAATAAAAGCCTTTCCCAGCAATGTGGCAATGATGTATTTTTAAATCTGGCCTAATACCCCCATTTTACACACTGTAAATGGTAATACCATCTATCCTGTAACCAAAATACGATGCCTAGGAGTGACATTTGACTCTTTCCTTTTGTTGTACATTCACATTCTTGGGATGGCCAAAATTTGACACTTCTTCCTCTGTAATATTGTCAAATTCCACCCTCTCCTCTGTCAATCTACTGCTAAAACACTAATGCATGCCCTATTCCTCAACCATGGATTATTGTATCATACTGTTAACAGGCCTCCCTGCCTCACAACTTTCTCAATCTTAAATTCAACTGCTAGAATAACTTCACTTTTTCCCAAAACAGTATCCGCTCATCTCCTCAAATCCCTCTCCTGACTTCCCATTAAATTTCAGATCACCTACAAATTTCTCCTCCTTACCTTTAAAGCTGCAGTTCAGTCTTTTTTTTTAATTTATTTTTTTTACTTCAATAGTTTCATGTGGGCAATCTCTAATTACCTAAAGAACTGCATAGCTGCCGGTCAATTCGTTCTCCGTCTATTGATCGGCTAAGTTTGGCGACATCTTTAAATATGGGGAATATAAATCGTTGCTATAGGAACAAGCATGCTTGTGTAACGGGTATTCCCTCCTGTCTGACCCACCCAATCTCACATTGGCCCGTGTGGTCTAACCGGTCCCCATTACGTGATCGTGTATGGTGGTGCACCTGCAAGTAACAGGACTCCTGAGTCTCCCGCACTATGGTATTAGGGGATGTCATCAGGAACAGGTAGCTGAGGTAGTGGGTACGAGTCCAAATTACATCATGTGCAGCGCCTCCACCTCATCAGGATCTATGCTTCCGCAGGGAGATGGTCCTGGTGAGGAACTCCTTCTCGGTGGTTACTGCCACTGTAGAGTAATCTCACACTCACACAGTGGGGGTATCTTTAACAAGGGCATATTTATTGACGATCTGATTGTAGTAGACTGCCCCATGCAACTCACAGCTCTAGCCGCACATTTCTCTGTGCTGTCCCTTTGCCAGGTACGCCCTCCCTTATTTGAGTGCGATCCCCTCTCCCCTTAGGGAGATCACCCCTGTGCTAGGTCCCTGGACACAGTGTGGCCTTGACAGGCTTGATCTGGAAACTCGTGCCACTAGTTACAGCACTAGGGTCACAAAGCTATCCTGCAATCCCTTTCACAGGAGCCAAACACTTTAGCAACAACAACTCTAAACTGACAGTGGACTTCCTTATATACCTCAGGGGGCAGGCACATCTCTGATGTCACTATCTAGGGACTCAGAGCATGCAGCCACTCCCATCCATACATAGGGCACCTCACCAGGGTGTGAGGGAAAACCTCCATAACTACTGCTGGCAGGCCTGTACTTACCAGGGCTTACTGCCAACAGGGAAGATGTCTGCAGTCCATTATTATGCATGGCTACATACTCCCCCTGGTGAATCCCCACCGTCCCGGCTGGGACCTAAATTTGGTGTACCTTGCGCCAGGAAACACTGCAAAAGAACACAAAAATAAAGTTTCAAGCATCATTACATTCACATAATAATGTTATAATATTACGCTCACTGACCAGCAGGGAGCGCTAGACTAATCACAGACTATCTATTCAGGCCACCTAATAGTAGTGTCTAGGGTCTGGCTTCTTCACCTCCCTTCCCGCTGCATCGGTCACTGTAACGCTATACTCCCGGGGCAGGCCTCGCTCATTGCAGTACACTACTTTATGCATGTAGATACTGCGCCCGATCTTCCAAACCCTCATCAGTTGGGAAACCCTCTGTTCAGCCTGAATTCCCACAATAGCACCTCCCTTGCTGACCATATAGTACTCAATGTCAGCCCGGATCCACCTTTCCCGATTATCTTCTATCTCCCTCATCAGAGGTTCGGGGACATAAGAGTACTCAAGTCCATGAGACCTCTTTACTTAGCCGCGATAGCTCGCTCGGCCCGACATGCCCGGGTCAACTTAGCATATCCCGCCCTCCCCGGCAACACCCATGTCAGGGGCTCTTCTGGTTCCACGGGATCCTCTAACCCCTCGGGACCCTTGGGCGTAAATAAACCTCGCTTAATCTTACCCCACCTTACTTGTAACTCCTTGAGATAGGCATCATCATCGAACTCCCCTGTAGCCCACCAATGATCCACCACCCCATCCCTTTCTAGAATGAATCAGGTGCGGTCAAGCCACGCTACATATCCCTCATACAGAGGCGCCCACCATCTAGTCTCCCTGAGCTCCTCTTGCCCGGATTCTAGGGATTCCTCTTCCTCGGGCCGACCTGAAGATACCCCCGAAGTACCCTCAGATTGTGCAGCAATTCCCCGGCGCTGTTACTTATTCCCAATGGTGACACTCAACGCACTAGGACATTCACTAGACACACTTGTCCGGAAATCCTCCCCCCTCCCACCAATCCATCATCCGAAGTTACTCAGTCCAGGCTTTCAGTCCGTTCCTCGGAAGGACCCCGGGAATCCCCTGACATCCCTAGACTAGAAGTTGACCCAAACGTGAAAACGACTGGGGCAGGGACTTTATCTAGGGCCTTGGGGCTAACTCTGGGGTTGGACGGGGTTTGGGGATAGGGCCGGACAGTAGGTATCGGCAGGGCTACAACCTGCTCCTCGGCAATACCTGACTCGGCTCCGCCACAAAGTCTCTCCTCTTCTCAAGTGCTGGGGCTCTTTACTCGCCTGATCGATCGCCCATTCCTCCTCGGCGTAGGCGACCGGCTTCCGCTGCTTGACCACAGAGGCGCGATCATTTTCCACTCGAGCCCGCTCTGGTCATCCGGAACATTCTCCGTGCACGCACGTGACTCGCCGCCATCTTGGGTTGGGTCCCCAATCGAGACCTCTTCCTCCACAAGGACATCCGGCAACGCCCTGCTCTTGCGTGATCCCGTCTGGGCCTGGTTCCGCTCTTCTTTAATCACCACCCCCGGAGCCTGAGATAAGCATGGCCGTGACTTACTACTCCGTAGTGTCGGGTGGATCGGCCTCCATCCGAACCGCTAGTCACCACGCATGTGGGACTTCGCTGCTCGGGTTGTCTCGGTACTGGTGACACGCGACTCCGTGTCTCCACACCACGAGGGATGGCATCTCGCCACGGCGTACCACTGGTGTGGTACTCCGGCATCATATCCAGCGCATCCGACAGCCTTGCGCACTCCTCGTCTGAGGACTCTAGTTTTGCATTCGGTCGGGGCACCCCGGTAGGTGATCGCCGGTGAGCCCCTCTCTTGTCACCCCATCGATGACAATGTTTCTCTTTCTTAGCAACCCGCTCTGGTCCCGGTTCTTCGGGACCCGTGGTTTCTCGCCACAATGCTCCCGGAAGTTCCGCTGCCAACCTAGAGACATCTTCCTTGGCTTCCACGGCTTGCACCGGCACAAAAGTCGGCATGGGCCACAAATATTGCAGTCCACAATGAGGATTGGAGGTATGTGCCTAAAGGAGTCACCAAAAGATCCCTTTTGAAAGGCGCACAGCAAAACCTTATAGTATAATATGGTCAGGGGTGAATAAATGTGTGCATAAAAATAAAAAAGATTTATTAAATGTCTTTATTAAAAATCGTGTGGTGTAATGTGTATAACATAGATAAAATAGACTAGGAGAGTCTATAGTACTACTCAGGTACCCTAGTAGCTACCAATGATGAACAATGCTATATATTTACTACTGGCAGTTGATAGCTGAAATTTCTGCAGAGTGGTGCTATTTTTATATTTGCAGGATTATTTGCTGCGCATATAGCGCAGTGTATTGATCAACACCATGCACATTGGAGCAGCATTAGTCAGGTAAGGTGTAAGACACTACGGAGGAAATTCAAAGTTTGACTTATAAACTTGGAGCACATACACTGATACAAAGAGGAAAACAGTTAGTGTAGCAGTCTTAGTCAATGCTTCATATCATTGTTGCTGTTTTAGATGTTTTCCTCTTAGCACATGTAGTGACTGCCTGATATAGTTATAATGGATTGGATATCCAGCTCCAAAGGGTTAAGTGCTGGGTCTTAGGCAGGAAAGATGTGTATGCTTCCTCAAAATATAGTGGGATTCTGCACTGAAAACGGGTCAGTTTTTCGCTATAGGTATGTACAGTGTAGGGTATTTCCCTTTGTGTGTTGACATATACATGTAGTGTACTATTAAACTGCAGATTTAGACTCAGTCACGATGTTGTGCTGCATAGTGCAGGTTTACTGTAGATAGTGTGTATATGCTTCCTCAAAGTGAAGTAGGGATCTGCACTGAAAACGGGTCAGGTTTTCACTTTGAGTATATACACTCTAGGGTATTTCCCTCTGTGTGTTAGCATATATAACACATGTGCAGTGTGTATTTACACTGCTGGTCTAGACACAGTAACAGTTTTGTGCTGCACAGTGCAGACTAGCTGCAGATAGTTTAAAACACCTTTTCTCCCTTGTTCACAATGAGCTCAAAATGCTGCAAGAAAAGTTTAGACACCTCTTTAAATGAGTGTATCAATGATCGTTTGCCAGAGGCATAGTTCAAACTGATACAAAGAGGAAAACAGTTAGTGTAGCAGTCTTAGTCAATGCTTCATATCAGTGTTGCTGTTTAAGATGTTTTCCTTTTAGCACATATAGTGACTGCCAGATATAGTTGTAATAGATTGGATATCCAGCTCCAAAGGGTTAAGTGCTGGGTCTTAGGCAGGGGAGGTGTGTATGCTTCCTCAAAATATAGTGGGATTCTGCACTGAAAACGGGTCAGGTTTTCGCTATAGGTATGTACAGTGTAGGGTATTTCCCTTTGTGTGTTGACATATACATGTAGTGTGCATTTATACTGCAGATCTAGACTCAGTCACGATGTTGTGCTGCATAGTGCAGGTTTACTGTAGATAGTGTGTATATGCTTCCTCAAAGTGTAGTAGGGATCTGCACTGAAAACGGGTCAGGTTTTCACTTTGAGTATATACACTCTAGGGTATTTCCCTCTGTGTGTTAGCATATATAACACATGTGCAGTGTGTATTTACACTGCTGGTCTAGACACAGTAACAGTTTTGTGCTGCACAGTGCAGACTAGCTGCAGATAGTTTAAAACACCTTTCCTCCCTTGTTCACAATGAGCTCAAAATGCTGCAGGAAAAGTTTAGACACCTCTTAAATGGGTGTATCAATGATCGTTTGCCAGAGGCATAGTTCAAACTGAATCATATATCTCCTACTAGGTGGTTATCTGGTTGTACTATGTCGGCAGAGACCCGACATGCGGCATGTTTCGTCGCTTCTTGCGACTTCTTCCGGGGTGAGCGTGTCTGCGTCCCTTGCGGCCCCTTTATACCCGGTGGTTGCCATGGTGACCGCGGGACGACTAATTGCCGAGAATAATAGTGGTGGTGCATAGGTACTGCATCCCACAGATGAAGAAAATATATATTTATTTAAAAAATTATTCTGACCATTATGATACATTCAAGGAGAACATATACTGTCTGTGTGTAGTGCAGTGCATGGAGAAACTGTCTACTAAGTCCAGAGATGTTAAAGGAAGGGGGTAAAAACAAAGCCCTCATTCATGCCAGATGGATAGTGTGTATTGAGAAGATAAATCCATCTGGATTCACATTGCAACAGCTTTTTATCCCAGTTTCCTCGGCGGATACTGGGTGGTATATGATCTATTCCTTGGAAAGTCAGGGTATTGATCTGCCCTGCATGGAATTCTCTGACGTGGCGAGAGACAGGAGTGTCCAATGAATTCCTTATGGCTCCAATGTGCTCCAAAATCCTACGTCTCAGTTCCCGTTTGGTTTTGCCAACATACTTCTTGCCACATCTGCAGGTGATAAGGTAGATGATACCTGAGCTCTTGCAATTGATGAATTGTTTAATCCTAAATGTCTTGGTATCCCCAGTGTTAGTGAACTGTTTGCTTTCCTTCATGTAGGTGCAAGCTTTGCAGCCATGACATTTGTAACATCCTTGTATGCTAAGCCATGTTTTGCTTTTTTTGTTTTTTTGCAGAGAAATGGCTGTGTACCAAGTTGTCCTTGATATTGGCTGATCGTCTCCATACTACTGATGGGCGATTCTTCAGAACCAGTTTTAGGTCATTGTCATTAGTCAGTATATGCCAATGCTTGGACAGGATATTATTGATATCTCTCCACTGATTGTGGTATGTCGTAATGCACCTAATTTCTTTCATATTTGATTTCTCATTTGTCTTAGTTTTGAGGAGATCATGCCGTGTGGTGTTGATGGCACGATGGTACGCAGTTTTCAATTGTCGTTTCGAGTATCCCCTCGCAAGGAAATTGTCCCTCATTTCCATACTTTGCTTTTTAAAGGTTTGAGTATCTGAACAGTTCCTTCTAAGGTGTAAATATTGGCCCGTCGGGATACCTCTAATGAGAGATTGAGGATGGAAGCTATCGGCTTTTAAATAGCTGTTGGTGGCAGTTTTTTTCTTAAAATTGCTTGTGGATAGATATCCATCATTATTTACAGTGATCCGTAGGTCCAGGAACGTGATTTCTGTTGCACTTGTCTCCGAAGTGAGTTTTAGATTGTGATCATTGGAATTGAGTACACATAGAAAAGTTTCTAGCTCCTTTTTTGAGCCTCTCCAAAGTAATAGAATGTCATCTATGTAGCGAATCCAAAGGTCTATACGGTCGGTGTATAGTGACATACCTTCGGAGAAGACACTGATCTCTTCCCACCAGCCTAAATAAAGGTTGGCGTACGTAGGGGCACACGTAGTCCCCATGGCTGTGCCTTGTGTTTGGAGGTAGTACTTTGAGTTAAACAAAAAATAATTGTGTTTTAATACAAATTCCAATAGCTCTACTACAAATTGATTGTGATCAGAGAAGAGGCAACTGCGGGACGAGAGAAAATGTTTGACTGCCAGAAGGCCAATGTCATGTTTTATGCTAGTGTATAGGGATTCGACATCAAAGCTCACTAATAAGGTGTCAGGTGTGACTTGTATCCCTTCCAGTCTATTCAGGACATCCTTTGTGTCCTGTACAAAAGATGGCAGAGCTGTTACAAAGTTTCTCAACACTTTGTCAATATAGATACTGGAATTTTCGGTCAAGGAACCGATTCCAGAGAATATCGGTCTACCTGGAGGTTTACTAATGCTCTTATGTATTTTGGGGATACTATAGAAGGTAGCGATGGTGGGTTGTTTTGGTGTCATAAACTCACGTTCTTTGGATGTTATCACCTTTGTTGTTATACCCATTTCCAGTATCCCATCCAGAGCTTTTTGGAAAATCTCTGTAGGATCTTTTGGGAGAATCCTATAGCATTGTTTATCTCATAGTAGTCTATGGTTCTCAGCTAGATAGTCCTCAGTTCTCAGTATCACTAGGTTGCCTCCTTTGTCTGCTGGTTTGATTGTTATTTCAGACATTTCTTTCATCTCCTTCAGTGCATTAAGTTCCTGTTGACTCAGATTGTTTTGGTTTTTTGATGACTTTAGACCCTCCAGGTCTCTGATGACTAAATTGAGGAAAGTGGATACATTGGCACATGTATCTTGATGAGGGGTGAAGCGGCTTTGTGGTTTTAGAGTGGTGTGTGGTCCATCGCCCGGGTTTTTTTCCCCTTCATCCAGGAGGTCCATTAGATCGGTGAAGAGTCCCTGATCTTGAGTTTGTAAGAGTTCTTTGAGCTCGTGAGGTGGCATGTTGCGTTCTCTCTGTTTAAAGTATTTGTGTAGTAACATTTTGCGGGCAAAAAGATTGACATCCTTTACTGATTCAAAAAGATCAAAATTGTTTGTGGGGACATAGGAGAGACCTTTTTCTAAAAGGCTAACTTGTGCATCTGTCAAAGTCACTTTTGAGAGGTTTATAATCTTACCCTGATTGTCTTTGATGTTAGTATTTACTAACGTCTCCTTTTCCTTTGTCTTCTGTAATTTGACCACCTGCCCCTTCCTCTTCCTCTCCAATACCCCTCCTCTACGTGTCTTTCTGGTCCATAGTCTATTGTGTCCTGGGCCTGAGCTAAAAAATGAGTTTCTGCCTGTGGGGTGGTTTTCTCTTTGTTTGTTTTTGACCTTGTCATGACTTTATTTTGGTAACAATGAGGGCATCGGGCCTCGCTGCCCACGGCTCTGCCCGGCAGTCTGCATTGCAGTCAGAGACACGCCACAGTCTCTACACCCTCTACCCGGAGGATCAGGAAGCCTCCTGGAGCCGAGTAGTGGTTCGTGGTGATCAGCGGACTCTGTTCAACTGGCTCAGAGACACCAGCCATATTCATCAGTGGAGGTACTCTCTTTAAGGGTCTGTACTGCTCACTGGCTCTTCACAACTGGAGTGCAGGGGCTGGTTTGGCAACCCCTCCTCCTACCTTCTCCATCCGTATCTGGTGGAACTGCAAACCACTCCCCCTGGTTGAAACTAGTGGGAGGTCTCGTAGACTTGTAGGCTGACCCAGCACAGGGGCGGAGTGAGTCATAGTCCATGAGGGCGCAGCTCCAGCTTTCGCGCCATACTCCCCAACAGGGTGTGGTTTTCTCGTTGGCGCCAATCCTGGCCAACAATCAGCAAACTGCAAAGTTGCAAGGATTTCTGCAGCTGGCCAACGCAGTGTCCCGGGAACGCGGGAACCGCCATCTTGGTTCGTATTACCTTTCTGCATCGCATTTGAGGTAGCGTTTGGTTGTTTGTGTATCGAATGATAAGCAAGTCCATTTTGTTCCTCCCATCTCACAATGCTGCCATCCTCGCTGTCCTCAGGGTTACTTTCCCAAGGGCATAAGCAGGACAAACACGGCGCAGCCACAGCTTTCACACCATTCCACAAAAGGCTCACAAAAGTCTCTTCTGTAGCTTGTTCCCCATACTCGCACAGAACAGGTGCGATCTCTTCCTCGGACTCTGTCCGCCATCCTGGACCTTCTGCACCTAGCAGATCCTCCACTCATGTGGTTCTCTCTCGGCCTGTCCGCCATCCTGGACCTTCTGCGCTTTGCAGATCCTCCATTCTTGCGGTTCTTTCTCGGTTAATGAATATTGGATTTTTGTACATGGCGCTCCGCTCTGCGGGGCAGCTACCACATCGATACAATAAAGAATTCCTTGTGCACCACCTTGTGTACCTAACGTAGATCTGACTCGTGTTGCACTACCTCAGGCTAGGCTCACTCTCTCAGTGTCTACTGTATCTCCTTCCTCCCAGTCTGTGCTCCTCTTGGTAAGTGGTCTGGAATGGAGATTAGAGTACTCTGGCTCTTCCAAGCAGTACTTGGGCGTCTACCTACTGTTGGCTAGCCTAGCGCGGACCCTTCCAGAATTCCTGCCCTAAGTTACCAGATTATCCCTTCAGGCATCCCCCACCAGCGCTACCTCAAGGTGACTAGTACAGCAATAGCCCCCCTCTCCAGACCTACTAACCCCTAGCAGGATCCCAAGGCGTCTGTGCGGTCTGCAGCTCCAGCAGCTCCCCGACTACCCCTGGCTCCGTCCCACGCAGCACAAAGTGGCAGCAGACACTCTCCCTGTTTCCTAGTGTGCCTAGCAAAAGCCTGTCCTGTTGACAGGTCTCTCAGCAGCGCCTCCAAATGTAACAGGTATTCCCTCCTGTCTGACCAACCCAATCTCACATTGGCCCGTGTGGTCTAACTGGTCCCCATTACGTGATCGTGTATGGTGGTGCACCTGCAAGTAACAGGACTCCTGAGTCTCCCGCACGATGGTATTAGGGGATGTCATCAGGAACAGGTAGCTGAGGTAGTGGGTACGAGTCTAACTTACATCATGTGCAGCGCCTCCACCTCATCAGGATCTATGCTTCCGCAGGGAGATGGTCCTGGTGAGGAACTCCTTCTCGGTAGTGACTGCCACTGTAGAGTAATCTCACACTCACACAGTGGGGGTATCTTTAACAAGGGCATCTTTATTGACGATCTGATTGTAGTAGACTGCCCCATGCAGCTCTCAGCTCTAGCCACACATTTCTCCATGCTGTCCCTTTGCCAGGTACGCCCTCCCTTATTTGAGTGGGATCCCCTCTCCCCTTAGGGAGATCACCCCTGTGCCAGGTCCCTGGACACAGTGTGGCCTTGACAGGCTTGATCTGGAAACTCGTGCCACTAGGGTCACAAAGCTATCCTGCAATCCCTTTCACAGGAGCCAAACACTTTAGCAACAACAACTCTAAACTGACAGTGTTGTGCCTTATATACCTCAGGGGGCAGGCACATCTCTGATGTCACTATCCAGGGACACAGAGCATGCAGCCACTCCCATCCATACATACATAGGGCACCTCACCAGGGTGTGAGGGAAAACCTCCATAACTACTGCTGGCAGGCCTGTACTTACCAGGGCTTGCTGCCAACAGGGAAGATGTCTGCAGTCCATTATTATGCATGGCTACACTTGTTAAAATAGAATACAAGAAAATTGGTCTTTCAAAGTTGTTGTTTTTAAGACAGAAAATGCTAAAAGTATTTTTTTCTTACTACAGAACTGATTTATTAAAATAAACACACATGCAGGATATTGACTGAACTGCAGCTTTAAGGCTCTCTACTCATCTGCTCCTTCCTACATATCAGCTTCGATCTCTCGTTATGCCCCTGCTCATCTCCTGCACTCTGCCCATAACTGTCTCGTTTTCACCCCTTACACCTCTACGGTTCTCTCGCCTTAAAACCCTTTCTCTCACTGTGCCTTATCTGTAGAACATGGACTCATGGCTATTGTCCCACAGTCACTCTTACAAGCCTTTGTTGCCAAGCACTGCCATCTACTGCACTTATTCACTAACCTGCTCTGCAAGTCTCCCACTTAGATTGTAAGCTTTACGGTAAAGTATTTCCTTTCCTATGGTCTGACATTGTTGCACTTATTAAATTATAATTACCTGTATTCTATTGTCTATGTAAAGCTCTGAGTGGGACAAGCTCTCAACTGTTTTGGATTTGTATATCTCTTAATGTATAGTACCTGGTATAGTTTTTCCTGCTGGTAAATCTATTAGTGCTGTATTAGAGATGTAAAACCTGGAATGGCAGAGTTTGCCACTGATTATTAGCACATACTGTACATGTGCAAATACACAATGATGGCTTTGCTCCTTTCAAACAACTATTTAACTCAGCTTTTAAGCCAGCAGGAAGGTTTGGTAAGAAAAAAAAAAAAACCTTGCTTTGAATTTAAAGGGTGACATACACTATTGTTGATCCCTACAAAATAAAGAATTCATAAGGCTACTGTGAAAGGTTGAGTCCCAGCCTTTTTATTTAAAGAAGCAGCAGCATCAGACCCTGGGAAGAATGGAAGAGGCTTTTGCTGTTCTCTGAACCTTCTTTTTATTAAGGATTCCACATTCAGGTGTAAAACAACCAGTTCCCCCAGCGTGATGTCTCCATACAGAGAGTAGCCAGCAATATCTGAATTAGAAAGTTTGCATCCTTTCACTGAAGTTCCACAGACATCCTCATATCACATAGCAGCAACAAGGAGTGCAGAAAAACCCAACCTCATATCACACAGCAGCAACAAGGAGTGCAGAAAGAGACCCCAGGGAAAGAAACCCCCTCCCTTTTATTACTGGTTAATTAGGACAAAACCAAATAAAGTAAACTACACAGGGGAGTTGTCTCCCAAAACTTACACAATTAGCAAACATAATATACTTCACACAACCTACAATTTTCTATAGCAAGCCCCAAAAACAGTACCTTTCACAAACATCCCATGCATGTCTTTACTCTGAAAAATAAATGACATTCAGTATCACTTACTTTAACTCTCCCCCCCTTCATACCATGGTATAATCTACCCTGGATAGTATACAGGAAGGCAACGCCCTTTTCCCTTTTAACAGAGACTGCCCCATGGCTGTGTAACATCAAACTGTGTTTGACATTAACCATACCTGCATTATACTGACTGACCTCAGGACATCACATTAAACGTTAGTAAAGTTTCAGGTAAAGGAAACAAAAAAAGATTGCTGGGCCAAGCAAAACAGAAAGAAAGAAAGGTGGTGCACTTGATGCCAAAAAGCAAACATGCATTTAACTTACACAATAGTACAAGCAGCCCTGTCACAGCTACGTACCTGGTATTATTATTAATGCTATTCATTATTAATAATATGTAAAGTCATTGTTTATGGAGAATGGGTTAATAAATTCAGGATAGAATGTGACCCTCTCTGGTTCTTAAAGTATTGGGTTATTATACAGGATTTTTCCCTCTGCAGTTGTGCAGAAGCTTATGGCAGTGGCTAATGAGTCGGACATAAATCAGAGAAAAAAAATCTGTAGAGAAAGCCGTGGGATACCAGGTACGGATTCCAATGACAGGGAGAAATCCTCGCTGCTGGTGGTTCCATTTGTAAGTAATGGGTCACCTGCAGCAATGCTAGGGTAAGCCACTGCTCTCACTTTCATTTGCTATTTGCTTTTTAAGTCATGGCTTCAGCAAAAGAGAAACTGACTATATTTGCAGTAGATAAAGTTAATTATATTATTTTTGTAGTTGGTATTGAAAGGAAGGGTGTGGAATAAGGGAGGGGGAGAAGAAGAACTGGTCTGGAATTTAGACCCAGAAAGGTGATCAGAATAAGAGCTGTAAGGGTGCATCATGGGCATCGTCTGAAGAGGCAAGTGACCAACAGACAATATATAATGCGCGTGCACAGGACTCCAATAAACCCAAGGCAGAATGGAGACTTCAGGTAGATATGCCCCGTGTCTAAAGGAAATAAAAAGGAGTCCAAACCTACAGTATGCAGAAATATTACTTAAGGTAGAGTTTTGTCACCCTCAAAAACAGTTCCCCCAATAAGGTTGAACCCAAGAGACCCTTGTGAATGTAGTTGTTGTAAAGAATTGTAATTTTGCAATAAAAGTCCACAGCGCATCTTTACTTCAAGGTCTCCATCGCCTGCCGTCCTGCTCAAGAACCTTGTAGCCATTACAAAATCTCCCTGCAAGAAATACTGGATTAGCCTCTGGATTGTAGGCCTAATTAACATTCAAAAACATATTGCAAAGAACTGTTATTGCTAAAAAAAAAAAAACCTGTTGTAAAGACAAGGAGCCTTATCACTGACCAGTCCAAGCAAAAGCTTGAATAGAATCTCTGATAGCACAATGCCATACATGGCAGAATGCTAATACACTTTTGCCATGGAAATCAATTTATTCTAACAAGACAGCATCATCTTGATCTAGGCCTCAAGCTACTTTGCCGTTAGAATATGGATCCTCTCAACAACTAATTTTGCCAAGTCGGCTAAAAATATGCATTTAGCTGCAGGGCATAAATGAGATAATCTAAAGCTCTTTCCCTCAAATTTATTCAAGGAAAATAGTTTATTATCGCATTTTGATTTTTTGCACATACACAATGTATGAGATGGAGACTTTATATAAAGTTTATATTCAATTCAAAACACTATGCACTGTTATAGAAACTATATTGTTTGCTAAGTAATTCTTTTTTTTATGTCCATTATGTAATTTGTGTAATGGTCCAGAGCTGCCTGAATCAAAAAAATTTTAAGTGGCATAAACAGTTAAAATACAATCGGACACTTCTTTTGCCCTTTGTGAACGGGCCTGGAGAAGGGATTTCACTCTGAAACGTTGCCCCCTTCGCCTGTATTTGCACATCCCCCCCCCCTTTTTTTCCCTGGGATTTTCCCTTCCTCTGTTTTTCCTTTCCTACCCTTCCCCTTCCCTGGTTTCTCCTGCTACCTCCTTGTCACATAAACTGCACACTTTTGTGTTACTTACACCCCTTTGCGGTTTGTGTCCCTTTGCGGTTTGTGTTCTTATTGCTGATTTAATCAGTTTGGCTTATTCCATTTTTCATTGGTCATTTGTGAGTGCTGGGAACATAAGTTTGTGTTTACTGATTGTGTGTCGGAAATAGGGTTCCTTCTTGTTCCACGTTGCACTATTTATCTTATCTTAGCCGCATTAAATGCTGTATATTTTTGTGTTTCGTTAAATTTGCTTATTCATTACAATACAATGGGCAATGTACATTACATATAGTAGGAGGCCTCATAAAAAGTTAAACAATCAAATTTTGGGAGCAAAACTGATGCGTTGGCTAGTAAATGGCAGAATTTGTCACGTCAAATGCGGAGCATTGAACCCTGAATGGCAGGAATTGCCGAATCGGGGTGTGAAACTCTGCATTACGGCTTTATACTGTAATTACTGGACAACATTTCACTTATTTTCCCTCTTTTTTTTTTTTTTACATAATGTGCCAACTTAGTGTTTCAGGTAGTGATTAAAGGAGGAGTCACAAGAGATGTATAAAAGTCTACTTCTACAGTGGCAACCAACTTTATTCTAACTCAGCTAGCTCCGCGAATTTCAGATTATCCCGGTTATCTGCGGTTTTGTGTCGGTTTCTCTCGGGGTGTATTGCGTTATTTTCGCGGCTGTGATTTTAAGCATTTTATTCCCGCTGGCTGCAATACTGCAATGCCGTGTAAAAACTCATGGGGGCGTTTGCGAGCTGTTGTCTTTGAAGCCGAGAAATTCATGAATTGTAATGCAGTATATACTGTATATATACAGTATATACTGTATAACAACAACCCCTATAACCCCTAACATACACATACAGTACTGTATATGCACATCAATGATACTATAGGCCGTCCCCTTGCGAGATGTGTTTGCAGCAGAGAGAGAACCGCTGCTCTCTCTGCGCAAACATCGGCACATTAAAAATTATTTAAAATACATTTTTATTCATAGTGTAGATGTGCAGGGGGTCTCCAGAGCTGAACCGCGTTGGTTTCAGGTCCGGGGAACCCCTGCTTCCTGAGATACAGCCCCCTTTATGAGGTGCCGGTATCCCTCAGCATTTAAAGGTCCCGATCACGTGACCGCGGCATGTAAACAAAGCAGAGGGATACCGGCACCCCCTAAAGGGGCCTGTATCTCGGGAAGCAGGGGGTCCCCGGACCTAAAACCACAGCGGTTCAGCTCCGGAGACCCTTCGCACATCTACAGTATGAATAAAACACATATATAAATAAACACTCGTTCCTTACCTTTGCGGCTATGTGCTACGGTAACGAAGCAGCATGACTGTATTTTTAATAATATTGTACAGTGAGCAGGGGGTTCCCTGAGCCACAAATCAAAGCTCAGGGGACCCCCTGCTCCTGCACAATATTATTAAAAATACAGAAATGCTGCTTCATTACCATAGCTGATAGCCGCTAAGGCAATGAAGGGGTTAACCCATGTGCCCGCTTTATTGTGGGTAGCGGGGGTGGGTGAAGGGGGTATTTGGCCCTTGGTGTGAGTTTAGGACTTGCGGGAGGGTTGCGGGTGCACTTAACCCCTTCACGGCCGTAGCAGTTAATACCGCTACGGTCATGAAGGGGTTAACCCCTCCCGCTACCTCCCCGCAAGCCCTAAACAACCATCGTTGGGGCTAATACCCCCTTCACCCATCCCCGCTACCCACAATAAAAAAATTCACACACAGCAGCCGCCCAAAAAATAAATAAATAAATCTAAATAAATAAATAAATACATGAATATAAATAAATAAATTTAAAATACATTTTTATTCATAGTGTAGATGTGCAGTGGTCTCCGGAGCTGAACCACGTTGGTTTCAGGTTCGGGGACCCCCTGCTCCCCGAGATACAGGCCCCTTTATGAGGTGCCGGTATCCCTCTGCATTTAAAGGTCCCGATCATGTGACCGCGGCATGTAAACAAAGCAGAGGGAAACCGGCACCCCATAAAGGGGCCTGTATCTCGGGAAACAGGGGGTCCCCAGACCTAAAACCAAATCGTTTCAGCTGCAGAGACCCCCTGCACATCTACACTATGAATAAAAATGTATTTTAAATTTATTTATTTATATTCATGTATTTAGTTATTTATTTAGATTTATTTATTAATTGTGCTGCTGCTGTGTGTGAATTTTTTTTATTGTGGGTAGCGGGGGTGGGTGAAGGGGGTATTAGCCCCAACGGTGGTTGTTTAGGGCTTGCGGGGGGTAGCCGGGGCACTTAACCCCTTCATGACCGTAGCGGTATTAACTGCTACGGTCGTGAAGGGGTTAAGTGCACCTGCAAAGCCCCCGCAAGTCCTAAACTCACACCAAGGGCCAAATACCCCCTTCACCCACCCCCGCTACCCACAATAAAAAAAATTCACGCACAGCAGCCCCACAATTAATAAATAAATCTAAATAAATAAATAAATAAATACATGAATATAAATAAATATATATATGTATATATATAGTCAGATAAGGCAGTTGGCACTCCAATAGGTGCTGGTAAGCCAAAGGTGCACGTCCCATATAGAGAATGTAGTTATACGTTACCGTTCCAAGGATTGGTAAACAAGAGACAGCACTCAATGTTGAAAATCAAAGTGTATTAGTGAAAGCAAAAATACATCCAGAAACCCAACGTTTCGGTCCTACAAAATGGGACCTTCCTCAGGGGGATACAAAGGGAGAATGACACAGTTCACCACATATTTATACATCAAACACTGAAAGTCAATTAACCAATCACCATCACCCAATTAAATTAACACAAGAAACCTGCAGCTCTGATGTCATGTGTTGATTAAGCTTACATAAGATACCTCCATACTGCTAATCACCCAGCTGTGTATTGCATCCATTGTCATGGTTACCAATGGGTCTGAGCTCTGATTGATATGTCAGGGGCAGCAGGGAGAGGGTTTTTAAAGAAGTAAAGCAGGTTGTGCCATACATAAGTGAAACATAATAAAACCAGGGACATATAGGTGTGGGGGAGTGTGGGGGAGTGGTGGGGATGATGATGGAATGTACTGACATAACTAGAGGGCAGAGCCAGACTATGTCATATGAACCATAAGTGCATATGGGAATACCACAATACGTCTTCTAACCAAAGGAGAGCAACAGAGGATATTATACCATGAAGCACATCAGTGAAATTAATGTGATTGTCCACACACGCACATGTCCATAGGTATCATCAGGATCTGACCTAAAGAAAACAACTTAGCTTAAAATCCTCGTTAAGCCCTTTTGGGGTCATTGTACTTAAATCAAAGATAGCTTTAGCTTCCAGCTGTAATAGTAGTTTATTCCTGTCGCCACCCCTGGTAGGGGCACGAGCCTGTATAATGGGCATGCATCTTAGAGTTGCTAAACTGTGTCTGTGTTTCCTGAAGTGTCGTGCCACCGGTTGGTGTTTCAAATCATCGTCATCTTCAGCACCCAGAAGTGCCTTCCTGATTGCACATCGATGAATACTGATACGTTCCTTTAACATTCTCATCGTCTTTCCGACGTAGTAGAGCCCACATGGGCACTTGATGAAGTACACTACATATTTAGACTCACAGTTTAAATATTGTTTAATTTTTGTAGATTTGCCAGTCTGAGGGTGAGCAAAAGTACTTCCTGTTTGCATAAACTGGCAGTTGGTACAGCCATGGCATCTGTATGACCCCGGTTTTCTCGCCAGCCAGGTCTTTGCTGGCATGTATTTGTCAACGGGATCAGAATGTGTAAGCAGATTTCCCAGATTTCTGCCTCTTTTATAACAAAAAAGGGGTGGAGCATTAAAGTCTTTCCCAATCCTGCGATCATTAGCCAATATATGCCAATGTTGTTGTATAGACCTTTTGATATGTCCAGATGCAGTACTGTAAGTGCTGACCACCTTACAGCGATCAGAATCAGTGGTCCTCATTGTTGGTGACAGCAGCTCCTCCCTCTTTGGGATCCTGGCTTTGATGAGTGCCTTATTGACTTCTTTGGGATCATATCCCCTCTCTAGAAAGCGAGAGGCCGTCTCCAGAAGTGCACACTCCACTAGTTTGGGGTCACTCACAATTCTCCGGACACGTAGTAGTTGTGAGAAAGGGAGACCTGCTTTTAATGGTGGTGGATGATGGCTGGTTGCATGTAATAATGTGTTCCTATCTGTGGGCTTCTCGAATAGACGTGTGCAGAGTTTTCCATTGTCCTTATAAACAATGGTATCAAGAAAAGGAACTTCAATGGTACTGTAGCTAGCTGTGAACCTAATTGTACATGGAATTTTGTTTAGATACTCAGTAAATGATAGAAGCTCTGTTTCCAGTCCTCGCCAGACCAGGAACACATCATCAATGTAGCGATAGTAGTTAGATATACGGTCCACAAATGGGGCATCGGTAAGCAAATGGGTGTTCTCGTAGGTATCCATGAACAGGTTGGCATACGCCGGTGCCATGTTTGACCCCATAGCGGTGCCTGTTAGTTGCAGATAAAAGGTTTTCTCAAACCTGAAGTAGTTCTTATGAAGTATCACCTCCAGCAGCAATAACAAGAATTCTGGAGGCGGCCCCTTGTGCTCTGCAAACTTACTGAAGTGGTCACAGATCGCTTCAATGCCCTCCTGGTGTGGGATGTTAGTATATAGACTGCCCACGTCCATGGTTACCAGTATAGTATCTGCAGTAACCGGCGAAATGCCTTCCAATTTGTGGATGAAGTCAGTTGTATCTTTGACAAATGAGGCCATCCGCATCACCATGGGTTGAAGGTAGAAATCCAAGAACTGTGATAATGGATGACACAAGGACCCCCGTGACGAGATGATAGGTCTCCCCGGAGGCTTGGTCAGAGATTTGTGTATTTTAGGGAGTATATAAATGACCGGTGTAATGGGGTATGTTTGCATCAGGAACTTGGCTGTTTCCTCCGCAATCCACGAATTATTGAGTCCTAGCTGTATGATAGAGTCAGTCTCCTTCTTGAACGGCATTGTTGGGTCTGATTTCAGACGCTTGTAGTTAGTATCGTCTCCAAGCTGGTTGGAGATTTCCTTTTTGTAGTCAGAGTATGCCATGACTACAATTCCACCACCCTTGTCTGCTGCGCGTATGATGATATTTGTATTCGCCCGTAGTGACTTCAGTGCTTCATGTTCTTCCCTGGTCATGTTACGGAAACTAGTTCTGTATTGGCTGATACGTTGTCTAGTATCTCTCTCCACAAGACTCATAAATGTGGTGATGTTATGGTTCACGACCACAGGATCGAATGAACTCCTAGTCTTGAACCGGCCCCCAGTAATTGGGTCCCTGAGGGTGCTTGTTGATGTATCCCCTGTAGGTTTGCTATAAAAATCTTTTAGACGCAATTGTCTATTGAGCTTGAAAAGATCAACCTCCCATAGGAACGGATCCTGTTTGTGTGTAGGTACATACGATAACCCTTTCTGGAGGACATCAATTTCTGTTGTAGTCAATGCATGACCGGAGATGTTGTAGACTACCGTCTTCTCCATCTTCCTCTCTCCCCCCTCTCTCCTCTCTCCTTTCTGTAGTCCCGTAGTGGGTATCAGTGGTTTCCACCCACCTCTCCTGGTCTGCCGCCTGTATCGGAGTCGGGTAAGGGTTTTTTTTTTTTTGTCCTGTCGTACCTATTCCTAAAAAAGGATCCGCAGACGTGCCTTCTTGTGAATCAGAAAAGTTTGTATCACTTGTATTGTATGCTGCACCAGATACTGCTGCCTTCCTGGTATGTGTATAGTGGCGTCTGCCCCTGGAGGAGCTCTGTGTGCTATCTCCAATCCCCAGAAGCCACTTATAAACACGTCGATCTTTGTAGTCCATCTTAACCTGTTTCAGATTGTCCCGCTTGTATTTGACCAGCCCCTCACGGTACGAATCTATGGTGGTCTGCAGTTTGTCAGTCCAGTTAGTGTTAGTATCAGCACTGAGGGTATCACCATGTTTGGAATAGATAGTATCGATCTCTTTTTTAATTTTCCCCAGTTCCTTACTGGACTGTTCGATTACCAGTATGGTAAGGTCAAATGAGCACTTATTGAGTATCCCAATCCATTTTCTGCAGAATTCGGGATTGTTTCTACCTTTGGTTGGTTGGTTCTTAATCCTGAACCCTCTGGGTAACAACCCCTCTCGATGGTAGTGAGAGAGTGTCTCCCCATGCAGGTAATAGTCAACTTCCCTCTTCTTTAACTTCACCAGATCATTATAAATTTCTGATGGTTTTTCAGGTCCGAGTACCTCATCAAATTTTTCAGTATATCTGATGGATGCTATTTCTGCCTCGCTATAGGTAAGCGTGTCAGAGATAGAGGAGAAGAGTCCTGCAGTATCAGCAAATTCCTCCATGATCCAATGTGTAAATCCCCAAAGCAATAGGAAGAGTGTGATATGTAATGAAAAAAATATCCAAAAATGCTCCACTCAATATGCTGTAGAGGAGCAAAAATAATAGTCCTGCGTGCTCAACTCATAAGAAAGTAATAGTCAGATAAGGCAGTTGGCACTCCAATAGGTGCTGGTAAGCCACAGGTGCACGTCCCATATAGAGAATGTAGTTATACGTTACCGTTCCAACGATTGGTAAACAAGAGACAACACTCAATGTTGAAAATCAAAGTGTATTAGTGAAAGCAAAAATACATCCAGAAACCCAACATTTCGGTCCTACAGAATGGGACCTTCCTCAGGGAGATACAAAGGGAGAATGACACAGTTCACCACATATTTATACATCAAACACTGAAAGTCAATTAACCAATCACCATCACCCAATTAAATTAACACAAGAAACCTGCAGCTCTGATGTCATGTGTTGATTAAGCTTACATAAGATACCTCCATACTGCTAATCACCCAGCTGTGTATTCATCCATTGTCATGGTTATCAATGGGTGTGAGCTCTGATTGATATGGCAGGGGCAATAGGGAGAGGATATCTAAAGAATTAAGGCAGGTTGTGCCATACATAAGTGAAACATAATAAAACCAGGGACATATATATCAAACACTGAAAGTCAATTAACCAATCACCATCACTTAATTAAAATAACACAAGAAACCTGCAGCTCTGATGTCATGTGTTGTTTAAGCTTACATAAGATACCTCCATACTGAATCAATATACAAATAAATGTAGAAGGGTTATCAAGGTTTGTGGTCATCCAGGGACACCGTAGCTGTACCAATCCGGTGGTGACGTCAGCGGAGGAGACGCTTGCAATTCACTCGGCTGGTTTGAGACCACGAGTACACCAGGAAATCTCCCCGCACGCATCGAGCAGACGTCCGGCACCCCACAGCAGACGGCAACCCCTGGCAAAAGACCCCGTACCACTGCACATGTCCTACTCAAGGACGGTGAGTAGGATTTCAGTTTTACTCTTGGCGGAGCAGCACGGCTTCATTTAGCACAAGCGCTTGGAAGCCTTCATTTTCGTTTATTCAACAGAAGATCATCTACTGTTTATTATCACAGTTCATGTTTTATATCAATTGTAGATACAATTGTTTTAATTATTAAATGCTCTTTATACTTCAAATTACCATGTCTTATATTGTCTAAAGGGTAATACACTATTGTGGTGTTTCTTGTATATCTCTTGTCTTCCTCTCTGAGGTATTCCTACAAGAAGAAATCTCTGTACAAGACTCTGTTCCATCCATTTATCCTCAGCGCCATAAGAGGTTTTTCAACACACATCTTCCAAATCTGGTTGGAAGATCCCAGATCAACCCCCAAGGCAGCTCAAGGACTATCTTCATCCAAAGACTGTATCACAGGTTTTGTTCCCTCTGTTTGTATAATTATTATTACACTAGCGCTCATCTACACTTATCATTTTACCCCTTATCAAAATCATACTATACTACAAATAACACTTCTCCATACAGACACACTACATTACAATGAATTTCCTTTAATAATCCTAACTGATCTTACAATCTAAATCATCAAATGCCAATGAAAAACCGCACATTCCAATCAATACATTGCATTTACATTGTATTTATGATGCATAAAATCTATGCACCATATACATTCTGCAAATAATGTGAACAATATCATTGCAAGCTAAATACAAATACTGTACCTCCAAACAAGAAACTATTTTAACCAATCAAGTAAACAAAAATTAATATATAAGTACCAACCAGAAAACAAAATTTAAAACCAAGGCTAACCCTTACAATACCAAGGATTACATCTATCTAATTGTAAAAAACATTATACTGTACACACATTGAAGCATTGCAATAAACAACATACAGTACAGTACATCCCCTGTAACTCCCTGCCTTGAGTGTAATCTGTGTAAGGCCCCCTTCCCCTAATGTTACTGTATATATATATATATATATATATATATACACATATATATATACATATATATATTTGTTTATATTCATGTATTTATTTATTTAGATTTATTTATTAATTGTGGGGCTGCTGTGCGTGAATTTTTTTTATTGTGGGTAGCGGGGGTGGGTGAAGAGGGTTGCGGGTGCACTTAACCCCTTCACGACCGTAGCAGTTAATACCGCTACGGTCATGAAGGGGTTGAGTGCACCCGCTACCCCCTGCAAGCCCTAAACAATCACCGTTGGGGCTAATACCCCCTTCACCCACCCCCGCTACCCATATTAAAAAAATTCACACACAGCAGCAGCACAATAAATAAATAAATCTAAATAAATAAATAAATACATGAATATAAATAAATAAATTTAAAATACATTTTTATTCAAAGTGTAGATGTGCAGGGGGTCTCCGGAGCTGAACCGCTTTGGTTTTAGGTCTGGGGACCCCCTGCTTCCCGAGATACAGGCCCCATTATGGGGTGCCGGTATCCCTCTGCTTTGTTTACATACCGTGGTCACGTGATCTGGACCTTTAAATGCAGAGGGATACCGGCACCTCATAAAAGGGGCTGTATCTCGGGGAGCAGGGGGTCCCCGGACCTGAAACCAACACGGTTCAGCTCCGGAGACCCCCTGCACATCTACCCTATGAATACAAATGTATTTTAAATGTATTTATATATATTCATGTATTTATTTATTTATTTTTTGGGCGGCTGCTGTGTGTGAGTTTTTTTTATTGTGGGTAGCGGGGGTGGGTGAAGGGGGTATTAGCCCCAACGATGGTTGTTTAGGGCTTGCAGGGGGTAGCGGGAGGGGTTAACCCCTTCATGACTGTAGCGGTATTAACTGCTATGGCCGTGAAGGGGTTAAGTGCACCCGCAACCCCCCCGCAAGTCCTAAACTCACACCAAGGGCCAAATACCCCCTTCACCCACCCCCGCTACCCACAATAAAGCGGGCACGGTGGGTTAACCCCTTCATTGCCTTAGCGGCTATCAGCTATGGTAATGAAGCAGCATTTCTGTATTTTTAATAATATTGTGCAGGAGCAGGGGGTCCCCTGAGCTTTGATTTGTGGCTCAGGGAACCCCCTGCTCACTGTACAATATTATTAAAAATACAGTCATTCTGCTTCGTTACCATAGCACATAGCCGCAAAGGTAAGGAACGAGTGTTTATTTATATATGTGTTTTATTCATACTGTAGATGTGCAGAGGGTCTCCAGAGCTGAACCGCTGTGGTTTTAGGTCCGGGACCCCCTGCTTCCCGAGATACAGGCCCCCTTATGGGGTGCCGGTATCCCTCTGCTTTGTTTACATGCCGCGGTCACGTGATCGGGACCTTGAAATGCAGAGGGATACCAGCACCTCATAAAGGGGGCTGTATATCGGGAAGCAGGGGGTCCCCGGACCTGAAACCAACGCGGTTCAGCTCCGGAGACCCCCTGCACATCTATACTATGAATAAAAATGTATTTTAAATAATTTTTAATGTGCCGATGTTTGCGCAGAGAGAGCAGCGGTTCTCTCTCTGCTGCAAACACATCTCTCCCACGCTGGCCTATAGTATCATTGATGTGCATATACAGTACTGTATGTGTACAGTACTGTATGTTAGGGGTTATAGGGGTTGTTGTTATACAGTATATATATATAGATATATATATATAAAATATATATATATCTATACTGCTGCGACACACTTTATTCGAGCAAATACCCAGTATGTACCTGGCAGATACCTGGAATGCGCCGCTCCTCACCTCTGACAAGCCCCGTTGCATTTGCCTTCCCAGCCTGGGTTCATGCCTGGCTGATGGGCGGCTGATCTGTTAAATGATAATGATTAGGATTTAATAAGCTGCAATGCTTCGCGTGCCTACCAGATGGCATAAATTCATGAATTGTAATGCAGTATATATATATACTGTGCAGTATTGCAGCCAGCGGGAATAAAATGCTTCAATCCCTGCCTGGAAAATAACTCAATGCACTCGGGCAGAAAACAGTCACAAACCTCAATACACCCGGGTATACCCGAATTCGTGGGACTAGCCGAGCTCGAATAAAGTGTGTCGCCAGTGTATATATATACACTGCATTACAATTCATGAATTTATGCCATCTGGCAGACACGCGAAGCATTGCAGCCTAGTAAATCCTGAACCATTATTAATTAACACATCAACCGCGCGTCAGCCGGGCATGACCCCTGGCTGGGAACGCGGCATGCTCCGGGTGAACAGCGTCGCATTCAAGGAACAAGCCAGGGACAAACCGGTGATTTGTTAGAATAAAGTGTGTCGCAACAGTATGTCCCTAATTTCTGTTCCATTGGATGTGTATCAAAATTACCTTTCAAATCTAACTTTGTATAATCTCTTCTGACATTGCCTGGCTTGTTTTGTAATGTTCATTGATTCTGTTGTGCTCCCTTTGGTCCAGAAAATTTCCTGATACACTTGTCATAGAATCCACCCTAATTTCACCCACGTTACCCCAAGATCCAAGGTCTGTTCCACTGGTGTTGTCCCGTCCTTCTGTCAGAATTTAGCTATAACCAGCATGTATCTTTTCCTTCCCTTGTCATCTAAATAATATCTAGTCCAAATATCCAATCTACTTTGGTATATTGCCAGCACCTTCCTGTCCACCCCAACAGAACTTTGCAGGCCAACTTCTGACATTCTATTGACACCATGGATGTCTGAAGTTTTGTAGACAAGTTTTTGCTGACCTCAACACAACCTTGTTAGAGATTTATTTCATGTCAGTGCAATAACAATGTTTCCCATGGGTTTCTAGCAGAGGAAGGTTTTCCTGTCCTTATGCTACTGTACATCCTCAGTGAAGTGGATTTCGTCATCAACCTTTATTGATGTTCATGTATGGAGGAATTTGTGCATTTACCATTGCTACAATACATGTGGTGAATGTTTCACACTGGTGCAAGACAGGGTAAAGTTTGATAGATATTTCCAGTACATTCTGTTTTCAGTTATGTCATCTTAACAATTCTTCAGACAATCAAACAGCTCATTTTCATCTACTGTACATTTCAGTGACCTGCATAATTTTACAATTCTAGACCCTCTAAGGGCTAGATACACAAAGCTTTGTTAAATCAGGAATCATAATGTGACATTATCTACAACAATAATGATTAATGCATATCAACAAAGATAATTCTATGCAAAAACAATGGTCAATAGCATAGTCTTAACATCACATTATTGAAGAGCAGCGTTGTGTTAGCTTACAATAACATTACGTTAAGTACTGTATGCCTTAGATTAATCCAGACCCTGAAATATGCGTTTAACTGAAGTTAAAAAAATGTCAGACATGGAGAGGGAAAAAACAGAGGAAAAAAAGGCTACAGTATATTAGTGAAATCATCCAGACCCTGTAATAGCCCTATTTCAAGATCTGAATGAGAGCAATGGCAAGTTTAGGTATAATCCAACTAACGTAACATTACGTTCCTACACCAACCTTAATGTACTTTTGTGGATATGTGTAATTATTGTAACATCATTTGCATATCATTTTCATTTGATTATCCCTAACCATTGTTATAGTTAACACAATGCTCTTTCTGGTAGAGAACATGACTTAATATTACGCTTTTATCCTTTGAAGATATGTGATGTTAAATTAGATTAACACAGCTTTGTGGATCTAGCTCTTAGTAGTAAACATAATACATTATTAATTTCATGTTACAATGAAAGAGATAAATAAAAAAGGAAGAGTTAAGGCTCCACGGATTTACAAAGGCTGCTGTGACAGCCGAAGAGTTGGACACTTTATTTGACTGCAATAAATAATTGCATTTATAAAATCCGTGGAGCTTTGACTCTTCCTTTCTTGTTTATCCTGTACCTGGATGGCAGCGGGTCTTCTCGTATCGACTTGGAGAGCTCTGGTATCAGTATGTTATATTTATTTTGATTATTGGTGTACAAAATGTTCCAACATTACACACAATTTAAGAGATGCCATTATTATTAAACTTTACATTAAGATGTCACATTTTGGTACTCTTGTAAAAGTTGACTTTCATTTAATCAGATTTGTAATACAGTTTTGTAATAGCAAAACTATGACCTGAGTACAAGATGAGAAGTTTTGTCTAGTCAAAAGAAAATCATTAAATACTAACCTCATCAACAAAGGGTATGTAATACATTAATTGATATCCAGTCTTATGCAGGGTGATTTAATGTTCAGAATGTTAAACTGTTAACTTGTGCAATTAAAAATGTTTTATATAGAATTAAATATAACAATGCAAATAGATAACATAAAAGCTTCATTTCCGAAACAGCTGAAAAAAAAGTAAAACATAATCCATGAAAAGCATTTAATAAGTCATGGTACAGTAATATCAATATTAGATTTAATCACTGCAGAATTTCACTGGTAAGATATCTATATACTCACAGGAATGCGCAGTATCTTCTTTAAGGCCCTTATTCTATAAAGTGCCAAAGATGGAAAAACAAAACATTTAGCACCTCCTCTCCCTACATTCAAGTCAAATCTAAAGGCACACTTTCTGAATGAAGCATTTCAATAAACAGGATTCATGATTATTACTCCTTATGCCCAGAGAAGGGCCAACTATAATGGTCAAGTAAAGTACTTGCATAAGCCTTAAAGGTATGGCATAAATAATTTAGGGATGGAATATCAGAAAAAATGTGCAATTGATGACAGATCAGAGATGGAGAGGAATGGAGATACTGAGGTGGTGTTTTTGAAAAAGGTAGAAAACCAGGAAAAGAGAATATACAGCAATCAATAATTGTTGTTTGAATATGAACAAAAGGAACTTCAAAATAAAATAAGTCAATGCTTAGGTTTTTGTGTCCAAAAGTAAACAGATGTTGTGCTGCTATATTTATACTAGTGTGTGACTCTGTGTGTGTGTGACGCCGTGTGTGTGACTCTGTGTGTGTGTGACTCCGTGTGTGTGACTCCGTGTGTGTGTGTGTGTGACTCCGTGTGTGTCTCTGTGTGTGTGTGACTCCGTGTGTGTGTGACTCCGTGTGTGTGTGTGACTCCGTGTGTGTCTCTGTGTGTGTGTGTGTCTCTGTGTGTGTGTGTGACTCCGTGTGTGTGTGACTCCGTGTGTGTGTGACTCCGTGTGTGTGTGACTCCGTGTGTGTGTGACTCCGTGTGTGTGTGACTCTCTGTGTGTTTTTCCATTTTCCATTGGATTTCCGGTATCCATAATAGTGTTTACGGTCAGGGGTTACGCTTTTTAGGAGGATTAGGGTAAAGTGTTTAGGGTAAGGGATTAAGGTTTTTAGGGTAGGGGTTAGCGTTAGTATTAAGGGTTAAGATTAGGGGTTTTGAAGGTAAGGCTAGGGATTTAACCTTGGCGGGCAAAGTGGCCCGCGGTTAGAGGTCCAGCCGGCGATGTGAGTAGTGGCTAAATGCCGGCGGAGATTTGGTCATGACAAAACAACTGCAACCAAATGTCCTTGACCGCCCCTATGTAACCCAGGTGATCAGTTAGGCAGGTTCAACCCCTGCCTTGCTTTCCCATATGGGTTACTACGGGGTTAATACAGTACCTACTCCACCATCCCTCATACTAAAAAACCTGACCTTTCTGTAGGTGTTGAACAAAATACACTTAATAACTGTACTACCATTTTATATTAGTATAACGTCATATAAACAGCATAGAAGATAGAGTTGCATTGTCATTGAATATATTGGAACCTGTTTTCCTGATGTGATTTCTCAAAGCTGCTGTACTTTAAAAACTTTTAAAGCTACGGTAGCTAAATTTATACATTCCACCAATTTTGCATATACAATCGCCATAATCCTATATGATGTACCTGTAACAGCAAATTCTAGTATATTGAATCCCTGATTAACTGTAAAAGAATACATACATTTGCCAATATTTGAAACCATTCTATTGATCTAGACAATTTTGTGATTTCCACCAGAAAACGTACATTTTGTCATCAAAATTCCAAACATACAGTTATAAAAAATTAGATTAAAGTAAGAATTAATTTTCCGGGTTAAGAATTAAGAAGGAAATGCCCAGAAATTGTATTCTCTGCTCGTTTGTGATTTTCACCATAAATAAATAAATGTATTGAATAAGAAAGTAATAAATATAAAACAAAGAAAGCAAAATGCAATTTAATGCAACATTGAAATAGCAGTTTTATAAATCTCTAGCAATTACCACTTTTTCAGTCTCTTCGTGCACTACAAAAATACCAGAAAACTGCTTTGTTGTAGTTGATGATAATTTTTTTAAATACTATTTATTATTGCACTATATGTTGTGTCATTTTGTATGATGCGCTGGCCTTTCTGTTTTTGTCTAGTTATTAAAGTATTTCACAGATTTTAATACAATGATATAATAAAAGAAAGAAGGACAATGGGAAAGGAGGGACATGGTAAAATGCAAAGGATAACATTGTTTTTTCAGCAACAACATATCAATCATACACAGCAAAAAAGAAAGATGTGGACACAAAGCCGAATTCCTAGCATTTAACACACAAATCAAGGACAAATGCAGGAATGCCCTGTAAGTTTACAATAACAAAATTAATGGGAATTAATGAATTGCCCCTGCAAATTAATTCTCTCATGGGGACCATAAATTACAAAACGTATCAAAGTTCCATTTAGTAGGCTTGTAAGTCTCTCCAGTAATTTAATTTCATTAAGCTTGTGTAAAATAATATTAAGTGAAGGGGTTCCACCTGCTTCCAGTAACCTGCTACACCTAGGGGTAGATTGACAGAAATGCGTTCTATTTTTAGCATGACGTTATAGCCATTTTAGGTATCGTTATCCGCAATGTGTATCCCCAAATGTCCATAACGTTACGAGGTACTCACAATTACCTGAAAAATAGCGGATCGATACATTTTTACAAACATTTGTCGTATTCATATGCAAATCCTATGATAATGAACAGTTTATCTAACAACAGAGATCCTTAGACCTCCGTTGAAATTAGCACATGGAAATAACGGTATGGTAATTAAGACCTTCAAAAAGCTGGCACTGCCCACATCCAGACCATGATCATCATTGAGTTTTTTGGGGGGAATAGCCTAAAAGCAATGTAATGAGTTTAAGTGTTACCCTTTCATTCAAAAAAGTTAAGTTTCATAGAAATGTAAATATTAGGGTCTCATATAAATGTTGGAAACTCATCTTAAACTGCATTAGGATTTTTAGTGGTTAAAAATTATATTTTGTGTGAACTAATATATTGTAGTATGTAATGTAATAATGAGTGTATGAAATATGGGTGTACAATAATGTATTTCTATACATACCTCAACAATAATAATTAATATTTCCTTTTTATCATTGTACAGTTAAAATAAATGAAGAAAATACACTATAAATAATTGAAAAAGTTAAGTAATGTAACAATGTTAATTCTACAATGTTATAGTAAGATTTGCATTAACTTTTGGTAAGGCACATGAGTAATGCGTCTTTATCGCATGTGTTAATAACGTATGTAAAAGTTTGACCAATGCACATGTTCACTGTATTGCAAAATGCCTCTCTGAGACATAAAGATCCAGTTAATAGCACAGCTACAGATGTAGCAAGACTTACTGACTTCAGTGTCGTGTTAACGCATGGTCGCCGGACCTCAGTGTTCTGCATGCGATGAGAAGGATGAACTCTGCAGGGGGTCACTGCTTCTGAATGGGATTACCACAGTGTTAATCCTGCTGGGCCACCAGTCTGGAAGAGCTGCATAGAGGAGTTACAGAGAGATGCAGTCTCTCCCTGTGTCTCCCCAGAGCAGCTCAAAAGCAGTCTCCATACTATTTGCATCTGTCCAGCCCCTTGAAGATGTCGATGACTGAATATGGATATCTACAGCAAGAGGGGGATAATATAGGACCATAATTTGGTCATCTATATCATCAAAGGGTGTTGGATAGGACATTTAAATCATTTAAATGTCCTGTCCAACCCCTTTGATAACATAGATGACAGAATATACTGTAGTCCAAATAGTATACCTGCTTGTGATGTAGATACCGATATTCGGTTAGCTTCATCCTCAAGGGGCAGGACTGACTGGACAAAATTATGTACCACCTTCACACACCCCTGTGGCGGGAGAGGATTAACCAGGCCAATAATAAAGGTCTTATGCCCAGCTGGTTAACCCTAAACTCTGTTGGGATTGAAGGGGATAAAATGTATTATCCCCATAACCCCTGTTGGTGCTAAATGGGTATCAATGGCGCTAAACACATGGACATGAAAATAAATAAATAAATTAAATATACAACCAGTTGTGATGAAGAGAAGATCTCAGCCGGCGTAAATCAAACATGAAAAAAGAAAAAGAAATACATAGTGTAATACTGTAAAGACTTAACCAAACAAATAGACAAACAAACAAACAAACAAACAAACAATTGCAATGTTGCTGAACCACACACTAGACTAAAAGAGATGCATTTAATATTATAAAAAACATACAGTACAATTAAGCACAAATAAACAAATGAAGGTCCCAATCGATATCAGCCGAATTGCCCGCTTACCGAAGCCAAGAGAAATAACCGCAGTGGATATATCAGAGAGTATCCCCTCTCACATTGGCTGGCACAGCTCCTGGATGAATTGCAGGTAGGCGCCGCGTGTAGATGTCAGTAATGGCAACCGCGTTCTTCCACGCTGTGGCAGGGGCTGGAAATCACTGTTTGTTGGTGAAACAGTGCGGGCATGCGCAGAGGCGCCCGACACAGTGTAGCTGGTGCCTCCAAATCCCCTGCTCTTCGCGGTCGCGTATGCTCCAAAGGCGGCAAATTCAAAAGATGCTTTGTATCTCAAAGCCACACGGCAGGGCTGGCAGTGGGTATCGGCAGCTGATGGCAAAGTAGGGGTAACGGGGACCACCCAACGCGTTTCGGAAGCTGCTGCCTCCTTCCTCAGGGGTAAATTGAATAAAGAAGTCCCTGTGTGTCCGTTTATTTATAGGAGACATTTAAAGGTGCATATACCATATTAGAGTCCCGGTCATGCGCAGTGGTTCAAATTCAACACTGCCTCATGTATCAGCAACATCACATGAAATACATAAAAACAATACATAAAGAGACATAAAAAGACAATCAATTAATCAAATATATACTGGTAAGATACATAAATGCATATAGATATATGATCCAAGATAATCCAAATGTTTCAAACCATCATTGTAGATATTCACATTAAAGGCTTGAAGATTTAAAGATAGACAGCATGCAATGTATGATTTTAAATAAACATCAACATTAACTCAGATGCTGGTCAGTGATAAATGAAAGTGTTATAAGCAATATGTGTTTGAAAATGCATTGTCAGGGTGATATATTAATATTGCCAATATACAAGAACTACATATTTGTGACTTGTCTAATGTAGTACTAAATAAAAGTATAGAAAAAATGTGAAAGAAATATTAACAAAAATATTATCAAAAATATCAACAAAAAAGTTTTATTTATATTTTATTTATATTTTTATTTGATATCTTGACCTATGAACCTGTATGTGTCAAGAACAATAAGTGTTAGTCATAAGTGATTGGTGAATACATAAAGTGACTATTTATGTGTAGTGAATATTTATTTTGACTATATAAAATAAAATGTAAATTAGTGCAATTGTGACTATATAATGTTAAATGAGTATGATGATGTCTATTTATCTAACAAAAAAGGTTTTAGGTCAAAATCAACATTGAGGCCTTGTGGAGCCAAAGTGCAGAGTTCGTAAATCCAAAAGGATTCACGTCTCCCTAATTGCATTGTGATATTTCCTCCCCGCCAATTTGGTGTGACAGCTTCTATGGCCATACATTTCAAACCTACGGGGCTTCTTCCGTGCACCTGGAGAAAATGATTCGAAACGCTGTGAGTAATTAGACCTTTTTTGATATTGTAAATGTGTTCATAAAAGCGGCGTTTGATGGGCCTGGATGTCATACCCACATACTGCAGACCGCAAGGACACTCAAGGAGATAGATCACATTTGTACTGTTACAATTAATTAACTGTTTTATATTGTATATTTTTGTTGTGATTGTAGATTTAAACGTAACATTTCTAGTGCTGAATTTGCAGGCTGTACAGGAAATACAAGGAAAATATCCATTTATTGTTTTGTTAGTACGAATCTTTTGTCGTGGTAAAGGACAACTAGGAGCTAATTTTTGGCCAATATTCCGAGCTTTAGTGAATATTATCTTAGGATTTAGGGGTAAAAGATCTATCAAATCCCTATCCTTTCTCAGAATTGGCCAGTATTTACGTAAAGTTTGTTTGATGGCTGGAGCCATCTGGTTGTATTGGGTAATGAACGGTATGTCTATAGAAGAACTATCTTTTTTTCTTTGTTTGTATTGAAGAAGAGTACTTCTATCAATTTGATCTACTTCTAATATAGCTCGATCTAGGTCATTAGGAGAATAATTTCTATTAATAAATTTATCTTTTAAATCATATGCCTGCTGATGGAAAGTTTCAGTAGTTGAATTGTTACGCTTCAATCTAGTGAATTGACCTTTAGGAATGTTGTTAATCCATGTAGGGTTGTGATGACTGTTGGCATGCAAATAGTTGTTTGACTGGACCTTCTTAAAAAATGTTTTTGTATGTAGTTTATTATCCATAACGTAAATAACTAAATCCAAAAATGCAATAGATGTATTGCTAGAATTAAAAGTGAATTTTAGATTAAAAGGATTGTCATTCATGTACAACTGAAAAAGTTCTAATTGATGCGTGGAACCTGACCAAATAAAAATGATATCATCTATGTAGCGCCGCCAGAGTACCAGGCTTGCCCCAAAAGGACAACCGGACCAGATGTATTGATCTTCCCAGTTGCCCATGAATAATTTGGCATAACTGGGAGCAAACCTGGTACCCATAGCGGTGCCACATACCTGTAAATAATAAGATTTATTAAAATGAAAAAAATTGTGTGTTAATATAAATTGAATACTGGAAATTAAAAATGACTTGAATGTGTCTGTAACTAAAGGATCTAAGTCCAGGACACGGCCAACAGCATCACAACCCTGACCATGGTCAATGACTGTATAACGTGAGGTAACATCTGCTGTTACCAAATGGTAATGTGACTGCCATTGAGTGTCGTTGAGGGTCTGCAGTATGTGGGTAGTATCCCGAAGATATGATGGAAGTTGAATAACGTAAGGTTGAAGGTAATGATCTATGTATTGAGACAAGTGGGAAGTGAGTGATTGAATGCCAGAAATTATAGGGCGACCTGGTGGATGTTGTAAATTTTTATGAATTTTCGGTATTATATAGAATACTGGAATGATGGGGTGTGGATTATATAAAAACTCAAACTCTTGTTTTGTTAGGATCTGCTGATCAAGCCCTGTACTTAGAAATGTCAATAATTGTTGTTGGTATGTTTCTGTGGGGTTTGAGGAGAGGGGTTGGTAAGTGGATCTGTCTCCAAGGATGCGCAAAGATTCCTGTATATAGAAATCCTTGTCCATGATTACCAACCCCCCTCCCTTGTCAGCTGCTTTAATAACGATGGAATCATTTTCTCCAAGTGCACGCAGAATTGCCTTTTCTTCTATTGAAAGGTTATCTCGTTTGATCTTAAATTGACGACTTTGTATTTCCAAATCGTCGGACACCATCTTTGCAAATGTGTTAACAAAGGGGCCGCTGACGAATCTGGGAAAAAAAGTGGAAGGATTTTTGAATTTTGAACCTATAACAGGTGTAATGCTGATAGGTAGATTAGAATTTGGATCTAGTCTTGAAACTGCGCCTTTCTTAAAATATTTTTAAAGACACAGTTTCCTTACATACCTTTGCACATCTACATATAGTTTGAAGCTATTTGGACCTGAGACTGGAGCAAATGAAAGACCCTTAGATAACAATGATCTTTCTTTGGGTGTAATGGGGTATTTGCTAATATTAAAAATATTAGTATGATCACATTTTAATGCTTCATGATTTTTCCTCCCCTTTCTACCTCCTCTTTTTCCTCTAATGTGTTTTTTCTCTTTCTGTCTCTTGAAGTCCCTTCTCTCCCCAGGAGATCTCTTATTGCTTCTCGTGCCTGTTGCTGCTCTTTTGTTTTCCTCCAATCTAAAAAAGAAAATGTTTGCTTATTATCCTTATCAACCTCCACAACACGTTGTTCCTGCTCAAAATCCACTAGAGGCTGGTACTTATTATTATGATGATATTTCTCAAAGATGCCATCAATTTCCTTCTCCAGATGGATATTATATGGCGCAGTTGTGGGCGATTCTATGAACGCACTACTGCTGGAACGATGCGTTTTCGGTCGTGTATCGCCTCTTTTGGGTTTTGGTGTGGTGGATGGGGCAGGATCTTGTATTCTCTCTCTGATATTGGGGATTATTTTCTAATAATGGCTAGGAATTTTGTGAGAAAAATTACCAGGTGTATTTTCTTTCTGACTTTTGAATTTGTCATTAACCCGTGGTGTTTTTTTCTTTTTCCAATTTCTGTACTGACCACTTTGATAGTTAATTTTATCCCGTTGGAATTTCTGTTGTTTAACACTAATCACCTCCTTTTGCATGCTGTCTATCCTTGACTTGATCTTGGATTCTAGCATCGGTAATTCACCATTATTTTTAAAAGGTTCGAATTGCTCCTTCATCTCATTAATCTCAGTGTCCAATCTCTGAAGTGATGTTTTACGTCTAGAGATTAGGAGACGCATGAGCTCAAAGGAGCAATTGTCTAAAATGTGATTCCACTCTAGAGTGAAGGAATCACTCTGGAAATCAGTTGTAATTGGAACAAAAATTCTCAAACCACGTGGGATTCGTTTTTGTTCGACATATTTTTCCAGAGTGATTGCATCCCAGAGTTGCTTAGTCTCACTAATAAGTAATTTTTCGAATTTGTCTACTAGTTCAAGCATATTACTCTGGGGATTATTCACTTCAATAGGTGATGGGTCATCTGAAAATATTTTATCGATATCTATATGTCTATTCGCCCGCATGGCAAATAGCTGAGACATATTGCTCTAAAAAAGCTGCTAACCTTAACAGGGGGAAGGATGCACAATAAAAACAATAGGTATTTCTAGGCTGCTACACTTTTTATACTCATTTTGAGAGCATATGTTTTGACCAATATTATTGTTAGCGCTACCTATTGTTTTTATTGTGCATCCTTCCCCCTGTTAAGGTTAGCAGCTTTTTTAGAGCAATATGTCTCAGCTATTTGCCATGCGGGCGAATAGACATATAGATATCGATAAAATATTTTCAGATGACCCATCACCTATTGAAGTGAATAATCCCCAGAGTAATATACTTGAACTAGTAGACAAATTCGAAAAATTACTTATTAGTGAGACTAAGCAACTCTGGGATGCAATCACTCTGGAAAAATATGTCGAACAAAAACGAATCCCACGTGGTTTGAGAATTTTTGTTCCAATTACAACTGATTTCCAGAGTGATTCCTTCACTCTAGAGTGGAATCACATTTTAGATAATTGCTCCTTTGAGCTCATGCGTTTCCTAATCTCTAGACGTAAAACATCACTTCAGAGATTGGACACTGAGATTAATGAGATGAAGGAGCAATTCGAACCTTTTAAAAATAATGGTGAATTACCGATGCTAGAATCCAAGATCAAGTCAAGGATAGACAGCATGCAAAAGGAGGTGATTAGTGTTAAAATTGACTATCAAAGTGGTCAGTACAGAAATTGGAAAAAGAAAAAAACACCACGGGTTAATGACAAATTCAAAAGTCAGAAAGAAAATACACCTGGTAATTTTTCTCACAAAATTCATAGCCATTATAAGAAAATAATCCCCAATATCAGAGAGAGAATACAAGATCCTGCCCCATTCACCACACCAAAACCCAAAAGAGGCGATACACGACCGAAAACGCATCGTTCCAGCAGTAGTGCGTTCATAGAATCGCCCACAACTGCGCCATATAATATCCATCTGGAGAAGGAAATTGATGGCATCTTTGAGAAATATCATCATAATAATAAGTACCAGCCTCTAGTGGATTTTGAGCAGGAACAACGTGTTGTGGAGGTTGATAAGGATAATAAGCAAACATTTTCTTTTTTAGATTGGAGGAAAACAAAAGAGCAGCAACAGGCACGAGAAGCAATAAGAGATCTCCTGGGGAGAGAAGGGACTTCAAGAGACAGAAAGAGAAAAAACACATTAGAGGAAAAAGAGGAGGTAGAAAGGGGAGGAAAAATCATGAAGCAGTAAAATGTGATCATACTAATATTTTTAATATTAGCAAATACCCCATTACACCCAAAGAAAGATCATTGTTATCTAAGGGTCTTTCATTTGCTCCAGTCTCAGGTCCAAATAGCTTCAAACTATATGTAGATGTGCAAAGGTATGTAAGGAAACTGTGTCTTAAAAAATATTTTAAGAAAGACGCAGTTTCAAGACTAGATCCAAATTCTAATCTACCTATCAGCATTACACCTGTTATAGGTTCAAAATTCAAAAATCCTTCCACTTTTTTTCCCAGATTCGTCAGCGGCCCCTTTGTTAACACATTTGCAAAGATGGTGTCCGACGATTTGGAAATACAAAGTCGTCAATTTAAGATCAAACGAGATAACCTTTCAATAGAAGAAAAGGCAATTCTGCGTGCACTTGGAGAAAATGATTCCATCGTTATTAAAGCAGCTGACAAGGGAGGGGGGTTGGTAATCATGGACAAGGATTTCTATATACAGGAATCTTTGCGCATCCTTGGAGACAGATCCACTTACCAACCCCTCTCCTCAAACCCCACAGAAACATACCAACAACAATTATTGACATTTCTAAGTACAGGGCTTGATCAGCAGATCCTAAAAAAACAAGAGTTTGAGTTTTTATATAATCCACACCCCATCATTCCAGTATTCTATATAATACCGAAAATTCATAAAAATTTACAACATCCACCAGGTCGCCCTATAATTTCTGGCATTCAATCACTCACTTCCCACTTGTCTCAATACATAGATCATTACCTTCAACCTTACGTTATTCAACTTCCATCATATCTTAGGGATACTACCCACATACTGCAGACCCTCAACGACACTCAATGGCAGTCACATTACCATTTGGTAACAGCAGATGTTACCTCACTTTATACAGTCATTGACCATGGTCAGGGTTGTGATGCTGTTGGCCGTGTCCTGGACTTAGATCCTTTAGTTACAGACACATTCAAGTCATTTTTAATTTCCAGTATTCAATTTATATTAACACACAAATTTTTTTCATTTTAATAAATCTTATTATTTACAGGTATGTGGCACCGCTATGGGTACCAGGTTTGCTCCCAGTTATGCCAACTTATTCATTGGCAACTGGGAAGATCAATACATCTGGTCCGGTTGTCCTTTTGGGGCAAGCCTGGTACTCTGGCGGCGCTACATAGATGATATCATTTTTATTTGGTCAGGTTCCACGCATCAATTAGAACTTTTTCAGTTGTACATGAATGACAATCCTTTTAATCTAAAATTCACTTTTAATTCTAGCAATACATCTATTGAATTTTTGGATTTAGTCATTTACGTTATGGATAATAAACTACATACAAAAACATTTTTTAAGAAGGTCCAGTCAAACAACTATTTGCATGCCAACAGTCATCACAACCCTACATGGATTAACAACATTCCTAAAGGTCAATTCACTAGATTGAAGCGTAACAATTCAACTACTGAAACTTTCCATCAGCAGGCATATGATTTAAAAGATAAATTTATTAATAGAAATTATTCTCCTAATGACCTAGATCGAGCTATATTAGAAGTAGATCAAATTGATAGAAGTACTCTTCTTCAATACAAACAAAGAAAAAAAGATAGTTCTTCTATAGACATACCGTTCATTACCCAATACAACCAGATGGCTCCAGCCATCAAACAAACTTTACGTAAATACTGGCCAATTCTGAGAAAGGATAGGGATTTGATAGATCTTTTACCCCTAAATCCTAAGATAATATTCACTAAAGCTCGGAATATTGGCCAAAAATTAGCTCCTAGTTGTCCTTTAACACGACAAAAGATTCGTACTAACAAAACAATAAATGGGTATTTTCCTTGTATTTCCTGTACAGCCTGCAAATTCAGCACTAGAAATGTTACGTTTAAATCTACAATCACAACAAAAATATACAATATAAAACAGTTAATTAATTGTAACAGTACAAATGTGATCTATCTCCTTGAGTGTCCTTGCGGTCTGCAGAATGTGGGTATGACATCCAGGCCCATCAAACGCCGCTTTTATGAACACATTTACAATATCAAAAAAGGTCTAATTACTCACAGCGTTTCGAATCATTTTCTCCAGGTGCACGGAAGAAGCCCCGTAGGTTTGAAATGTACGGCCATACAAGCTGTCACACCAAATTGGCGGGGAGGAAATATCACAATGCAATTAGGGAGACGTGAATCCTTTTGGATTTACGAACTCTGCACTTTGGCTCCACAAGGCCTCAATGTTGATTTTGACCTAAAACCTTTTTTGTTAGATAAATAGACATCATCATACTCATTTAACATTATATAGTCACAATTGCACTAATTTACATTTTATTTTATATAGTCAAAATAAATATTCACTACACATAAATAGTCACTTTATGTATTCACCAATCACTTATGACTAACACTTATTGTTCTTGACACATACAGGTTCATAGGTCAAGATATCAAATAAAAATATAAATAAAATATAAATAAAACTTTTTTGTTGATATTTTTGATAATATTTTTGTTAATATTTCTTTCACATTTTTTCTATACTTTTATTTAGTACTACATTAGACAAGTCACAAATATGTAGTTCTTGTACTGCACCGACACACTTTATTCGAGCAAATACCCAGTATGTACCTGGCAGATACCTGGAATGCGCCGCTCCTCACCTCTGACAAGCCCCGTTGTGTTTGCCTTCCCAGCCTGGGTTCATGCCTGGCTGACGGGCGGCTGATCTGTTAAATGATAATGATTAGGATTTAATAGGCTGCAATGCTTCGCGTGTCTACCAGATGGCATAAATTCATGAATTGTAATGCAGTATATATATATAAACTGTGCAGTATTGCAGCCAGCGGGAATAAAATGCTTCAATCCCTGCTTGGAAAATACCTCAATGCACTCGGGCAGAAAACAGTCACAAACCGCAATACACCCAGGTATACCCGAATTCGTGGGACTAGCCGAGCTCGAATAAAGTGTGTCGCCAGTGTATATTGGCAATATTAATATATCACCCTGACAATGCATTTTCAAACACATATTGCTTATAACACTTTCATTTATCACTGACCAGCATCTGAGTTAATGTTGATGTTTATTTAAAATCATACATTGCATGCTGTCTATCTTTAAATCTTCAAGCCTTTAATGTGAATATCTACAATGATGGTTTGAAACATTTGGATTATCTTGGATCATATATCTATATGCATTTATGTATCTTACCAGTATATATTTGATTAATTGATTGTCTTTTTATGTCTCTTTATGTATTGTTTTTATGTATTTCATGTGATGTTGCTGATACATGAGGCAGTGTTGAATTTGAACCACTGCGCATGACCGGGACTCTAATATGGTATATGCACCTTTAAATGTCTCCTATAAATAAACGGACACACAGGGACTTCTTTATTCAATTTACCCCTGAGGAAGGAGGCAGCAGCTTCCGAAACGCGTTGGGTGGTCCCCGTTACCCCTACGTTGCCATCAGCTGCCGATACCCACTGCCAGCCCTGCCGTGTGGCTTTGAGATACAAAGCATCTTTTGAATTTGCCGCCTTTGGAGCATACGCGACCGCGAGGAGCAGGGGATTTGGAGGCACCAGCTACACTGTGTCGGGCGCCTCTGCGCATGCCCGCACTGTTTCACCAACAAACAGTGATTTCCAGCCCCTGCCACAGCGTGGAAGAACGCGGTTGCCATTACTGACATCTACACGCGGCGCCTACCTGCAATTCATCCAGGAGCTGTGCCAGCCAATGTGAGAGGGGATACTCTCTGATATATCCACTGCGGTTATTTCTCTTGGCTTCGGTAAGCGGGCAATTCGGCTGATATCGATTGGGACCTTCATTTGTTTATTTGTGCTTAATTGTACTGTATGTTTTTTATAATATTAAATGCATCTCTTTTAGTCTAGTGTGTGGTTCAGCAACATTGCAATTGTTTGTTTGTTTGTTTGTTTGTCTATTTGTTAGGTTAAGTCTTTACAGTATTACACTATGTATTTCTTTTTCTTTTTTCATGTTTGATTTACGCCGGCTGAGATCTTCTCTTCATCACAACTGGTTGTATATTTAATTTATTTATTTATTTTCATGTCCATGTGTTTAGCGCCATTGATATCCATTTAGCACCAACACTATTGTCTGACCAGGGGTCAGAGGTGTATCTAGGCTGCTACACTTTTTATACTCATTTTGAGAGCATATGTTTTGACCAATATTATTGTTAGCGCTACCTATTGTTTTTATTGTGCATCCCCATAACCCCTGTTTTCCCCTACAGCACCGCTATTAACACTAATCCCTGTTGGGACTGAAGGGGTTAAACTGTATTGGCCCCCTAATATCATGTTTTCCCCTACACTATTATTTGTGTCCCTGTTTTGCAGCTCTAAAGCTAGCTGCAGGTAACTGGGTGTATGTGAAATGTGCTTATTGTATTTGTGGCACTAGGAGTGAGCTAGTAATCTAATTTTTGGATCCAAGGTAGCTGAAGAAATATGACACATCTACATATTTGTTTTATATTGTTCATACAGGTTGAAACCACATATAAAAAATAAAGTGTGTTTCAGTGCTGGCGTGTACATGTGATCCCCGATCAAAGCACATTCAATTAAGGGGCTAACTCGGGCTTGGAAAGAGCTAGCACTCTAATTTTTGGAGTGCAGCTAAGTAAAAAGAAACCATAAGCATACATATAAGGTTTATAATTGTGGCATAAGCAGAACATACTTTTATAAATAAACTGTATGGTCTTGATGTTTTAAACTGTACAGGCAGAAAGCTTTTCCTGCCAGCCCGGCAAGGAATGTATTAACATGTAAATATGTTAAGGGTACATGAGCTGAGAGTTTTTCATCTTTGGGCTTCAAAGGGCACTCTGATAAGTTGGTGCCCCTGTGTCTATGAGAAATCCGAAGTTCAAAAGCCTTAGGTTTTAAGGCTAGGTGTTAAAGTGGACAGGACAGATCCTGGTACGCAGGAGGGGCAATTCACACTTGGTAACCAAACCCCAGATTTACTGTCACCAGGTAAGAGGTTAGACCCAGTATGCTAAGCAGCTTAGGTGTCAAGTTGACATATGCTCTGTGCAAACCAGGAAGCCACTTCTGCCCATGCTATGAATTACTGCCAAGTCAAGGATAGGGAGAACAAGTGTTCCCACGGAAGGGATTGGGTGTGTATGCTAGGTATAGGACCCTTAACCATATAAATATGCCTGCAGCCCAGTCCCAGTGAGATTCACCTGATTTTAACAACGATTTGACCAAGTTCCAGCGTCAGCGGTTTTGGAGTGTGAGGGGTTAATAATATCGTAACCAAGGATCATCCCCCTCTTCTAGAATTTGTTAGAGCTAAGGGTTCCCAAACGAAACCTGTAAGGACTGAACTAACTTTTTCCTGTTGGCTGAGATATAGGGCTGGCAAGTTGCGCCCAATAGCCAGGAACTGCTACACGGATCATTTTGCATACCTTCTTGCAGGGGTGCCCAGAGATTTTGTTTCATTCCAATGACAATTGATTTCCTTCCCCCATCCCAGTAAGGTTTTTATTGAGTGTATATTATGAAGATTTGTGTGTCTGTCTGAAAATAAATAAATTACAATTTATTTTACTCATCTTGTGTTCTCAGTCAAGAATCCCGGTATTAATGTGTATATAAGACCTGGTCTACCGTGACAACCCCAAATCTCCTAAGAAAACTACCCCTCCCACTAGATTAATGCCCATTATCCTATTAGCCATAGTGATTTGGGGCATTAACCAAAAAAGACAAATGTATATCAAAAACATATCAGAACATTAAAAATACATTTTAAACATAAACCCATTGATTCTGACTGTGGATACCTAAGGCCTAATATGGAAAATACATTCCTTAATCCCTTCATTATCTTAGTGGCTAACTGCGAAGTCACACCCCACCCTTTCCCCAGGAGGCCTAAGCACCCTACCCATGGCATGTACCACCATAATTCTCTCACCTTCTATCCGAAACAAGAGTCCCCTCCCCAGTAATGGGCAATAGTCCTATTGAGACCTATTATATTGAAGAAATGAAACATCTCAAGTGATTCTAATACATAAGCTGTCTTAAAGGGAAATCCAACTAAACAATTCCTGTCTGAATTAAATATGCTATTGACTACAGGTAACGACTTGGACATTTATACTGTAGTGCCGACGGTTATTCTAAAACAAACCAGTGGCAATTACCAAAAAGACCAAAGTACATGCTGGGTATATGCTGGGTATATGCTGCAACATTTCACACATTTCTGCAGACAGACTAATGGCCCATCGGATTAAAAGCAGGGGTTCCTGGCTGTCCCATTCAAACTGAATGGGACTGCCAGGGACCCCTGCTGTGTTAATCTGATGGGCCATTAGCCTCTGCAGAAATGTCACTGAAATGTACCCAGCATGTACCCAGCATGTACCCAACATGTACCTGGCTAGTTTAAGGCAAGTTTAAGGCACGTTTTAGAATACTGGCTCATCTGTAAGTGACCAAAGTGACCAAAAATGTAAGTTTTTGTTCAATCCTTTATAAAAAAAAACACCTTTATTTTACCTTTTGCCGAAAATTCACAAGCATCTCACTGATCTGCCAGGAAGACCTATAATATTGGATATAGATTCTGCCTCATCTAATCTATCCCAACATATTGAAGCAATAGATAATGTATTGACTTGTGAGGATCAGGCTTAGGCCCTGCTTCTGTGACGTGTCTCATGATGTCCCTTTTGACACGCTGTACACTGACAGGATTGTGCGCAGGCGCCGTCCAATTATTGTCAGGCGAAGGACTCAACCACGAATTGACACTGACAGCCGGTTAACTACTACATCTATGTCACCTGTGGTGCTTACTCCGCTCCATGACTATCGAGTGGCCTGATGGCAATCAGCATTTACAGCTGTGCAACTCAGCGTGGATTGGCTCTTCAATCAAGAGACAATCCTTACATTCAGCCTTGTGCCTTTCTTCTGATTGGCTAACAATCCTTTATATGCTCATCGATCCCTGCTGCAAATCGGCTGAGCATAGTAGTCATTACCCTGTGACAAAGTGCTACCCACAAGCACCCTGCTTGCCGTATCCTGCTTTGCCTTGTGCAATTCTGCTTACCTTGTCTTGTCTCCTAGTATCCTCAACCTTAGCCCCTAGTTCATTAAGGGCACAGTCTACTAATAATAGTTTGTTGACTAGGATAGAGTACAAACCTAAGGTTTCATAAATGTACAAAATGCAAAGCATGCAAGTTTGGACATACAGAAACAAACAAATGTATCTATTGTAACAAATAAATTTTTAATATCCCCATCTTTAATAATTGTAAAAGCAATTTTGTTATATATTTACTCAGCTGCCATGTGGATTGCAATATCTGGGCCATACCTCTCACAATTTGCGAGTGAGAATTCTCAAGACAGATTAGGAACATCACTAAAAGATTGGAGACACATAGTGTATCTTAACATTTAAAAAAAAGCTGTGTGTGCTGTGCATGCGCATAGTAAGTGAAACTTCTTTGACTTTTGTCACAGAAATTGTATTTGTGTTGGTGATGTTTTAATTAAAAATCAAAATACAATTTCACTGACAAAACGCAAATAAATTTGACTTAGAATGCCCGTGCTCGGCACACATCCCCTGTATTAGTGCAAATAGCTAAGTGTGAATTCCTCGTGTGTGCATGTGACTGAGAGTGTGCATGTGACTGAGTGTGTGCATGTGACTGAGTGTGTGCGTGTGACAGAGTGTGCGTGTGACTGAGGATGTGCGTGTGACTGAGGGTGTGCGTGTGACTGAGGGTGTTCGTGTGACTGAGAGTGTGCGTGTGACTGTGCGTGTGACTGAGAGTGTGCATGTGACTGCGTGTGACTGTGACTGTGTGTGCGTGTGACTGTGCGTGTGACTGTGTGACTGTGTGTGCATGCGTGTGACTGAGTGCGTGCGTGTGACTGAGTGTGCGTTCGTGTGACTGTGAGTGTGCAAGCGTGTGACTGTGAGTGTGCGTGCGTGCGACTGTGAGTGTGCGTGCATGCGGCTGTGAGTGTGCGTGACTGAGTGTGCCCGTGACAGTGTGTGTGTCTGTGTGTGACACAGTGTGTGTGTGTGTGACAGTGTGTGTCTGAGTGCACGTGTGTGACACAGGGTGTGTTTGACTGTGTGTGACACAGGAGGTGAGTACGAGTATATATGAATGACGGATGGCAACGCTGGGCCCCTCCTCCACCTTGATCGGGTGCTCGGTGTAGCAGGAAGAGCCGTCCCTGAAGTCCTCCTGTGAAGTTGTCCTAGGATGACTCGGGCCCCCCCACTTCCCCAGGGTGGGGTGGATCCTCGTCTTCCACCTCGGCCCCCCTCAGCTCCTAGGTCTCCTCCACCTGCTCACCTCCCCTGCATGGGGGGTCCAGGGGGAGAAGCAGGATCCCTGCATGTCCGCCTTCCCCCAGATATCCAGCAGGGCGCGGGTCTCCATGTCAGACAGACATCCCACCAGGCAGGGGGTCGGTGACCGGCCCGGAGATGAGCTAGCAGCAGGAGGCAGGCATGTGAAGCAGCAGCAGCGCAGGGAGGTCTCCAAGCCGTGGCATCCTTGTGCGTCGCCATGACTACCGCATGCGCGGCATGTCAGCGGGCGCGGGGAACAGCGCATGCGTGGCATGGCAGCGGACGTGTGGGGGGGAATGGCGCCGCTGCCAGCCGCTTCTGCGCATGCATGGGGTCCGGCAGCGTCACCATGACTACTGCGCATGCGCGGCGCGGGCAGCGCAGAGCTTGGCGGTGGCTGAATAGGTCCCCTTGCTGCCTGTACCCGAGTGAGATCAGCAGCGCATGCGCAGGGGGGCTCTGTGGAGTCTCCAGCCGGCAGAGCGCACAGCTGGGACAGAGAGCGGGTCTGGTCCCAGGAGCCGGTGCGGGTTGCCCCGGATGCCGCCCGTGCCCATCTCCACCTGAGGGAAATTGCAGCTATTAGGAGCGGCGCCGGCGGCTATCGCCGCCGCCGCAGCATATGTCGCAGCTGAGACAGAGAGCCCGGGGAGCTGCTGTACATTAGCAATGCACGTGGGGGGGATTGTGGCCATTAGGAGCGGCGCCGGCGGCTATCTCCGCCGCCGCCGCCGCATCTGATTTTTTGAGCGGGTGTGATGTCAGTGTTGGGCTGAGCCAGAACACAGCCCGGCCTCAACTGCCAGCACTGACGTCAAATCCGTTTCATTTCTGTCTCCACAATCCATTTTTTCCCCAGTTCGAATGTGGTGCCACTAAAGAAGTTTCACTTCAAAAATATCACAGTTTCAAGCTCGATCCTTTTTTATATGGGGTAAGGATATATTTAAGTCCAGCTGGAGAGGGGGAGCTTAAATTAATGGTATATCCAAACAGGAATCGTATTGGATCTACAAGTTGCATACCCATCATCCATGTGGAGTAAATATAGATAAGAAATACTATAGAGAAAGTGTCACTCCGTTACTCACAAATGTCTTGATAAGGTAGTCTCCCACTGGTGCTCACCCTCTGTTAATCCCGGCGTCTCAAAGCTGGATCCAAATGTATTGAAATTATAGCAATTGTGATGGAAGCCCTCAGGAATGAGAACTGTAAAAAGCTTACTCTGTTTTAATCCATTGGCAGAACAGGTACATATAGTGTGACGTTTCAGGGCACAAACGTCCTTTCCGCAGACTCTGGGCAGGGTGTGAGGAAAGGATGTTTGTGCTGTGAAACATCCCACTATGATGTACCTGCTCTGCTAATGAATTCAAATGGAGAACAGTGTAAGCTTTTTATAGTTCTGATTCCTTTGTGCTTCCTTCACAATAGTATTAATTTAAATATAGATATTAATCGAAATTATTTTCTGACTTGGAATATTTATTCTCTGACTTAGATTAATTCTTTTATTCCTTTCATTTTGTCAAGTCTCAATTTTTATGCCCTTTTTGTCCTAACTTATGATACAGTACAACTATTTGTTTCAACAATGAGGATGATTATATCTGGACCCCCATGCAGTAGACAACAATTGTAGCATTTTGCACCCTTGCCTATTTATTTAACATTAGGTCGTTTTTTTTTTATCTGTTAAGACAGCGTTTCTATTAAGTGTATGTAGAAATGAGTACATTTATTATTATTATTGTTGAACAAATTGGAGTTGAAAACTATTTCCAATCTTTTAGATGTTTTACGAAATGTTTGAAAATTATTACGCAACATAATGTAATAATTGCTAAACTTATATAGTTGGCTATTATTGTTTCTATTTGATATACTACATTCAATATTATAGTGATATTCACCTCTACATCACTTTAAAAATATTAGTTTTCAATTTACAATATATTACTTATGAGATTGATACATACAGTATATTATTCTCTAGGTTGTTAACTCTTATTTTCTCTTTTCCTTAGCCAGTGGAATGACAATTGGTGACAGTTGGAAAGGGAGCTGAGGTAGTGAGGGTGTGTAGGCTCATCCTGCACAGAGAGTCCATGCAGGACCCCTAAGAGAGAGGGAACTGCAGAGAGTGAGAGTGATTTGCCCCACTGGACCAGTTCATGCAGCAGGGCCCAGTAGAGACCAGGACCTGACAGTGCAGAGGGAAGCAAGCAGACAGAGGCTAATACAGAGATAGATTAGGGAGCCCAGCTGTGCAGGAATTATACCAGGTTGTAGTGGGTGAGGTAACACACAAAGAATATAAACTGCAATTATATTGCCATTACAGTTTGATCTTTGTGAAGCACCAGGCCTGCAACACACACAGTTTATGAGCTCAAACGATTGTGCTAGGACACCGGGATCTACAGGCCAGTACCCCATGATTGAGAGGCTGGACAGAGATAAAAGTTATTATTTGTATGTTTAGCATTCGTACTGTTGGATTAGTTTGTTTAAATATATATGTGTGTGGAGTGATTCTGAGATTGAGTCACAGTACTGATTCATATGAGATATGTAACACCACCAATTATAGCTATATGAGTATATAAAGCTTGTTATAATTCATTACCACTGTGTTGTGTCTAGTCACACACAACATGTACCACACAATATAAGAATTAAACAGTAACCCATAGGACTCAGGCTCCCACCTCATTGATAGGCCATATAATTTAAGGTAAAACAGAGGGGTTACATATATATATATATATATATATATATATATATATATATATATATATATATATATATACACACACACACATACACAATCTTTCCAAAATCTCTTCTTTAAAAGCACTGCCTGCCACCTGAAAAAGAGACTTTGTATTCAAAGAAGAATTACAGTATCATGATTGTCCATTAAAACATACCTGAAATAAACGAATACCACACACAGTGGTGGATTTAAAAATATGCCGCACTTATGCATGTACCTGGTGTTGCCATACTCCAGCGTCATTTGACGCAGCACATCCCATTGCCATGTGACGTCACGTTGCCAGCCGCTCATGCACGATCACCACTTACCAGACACTTGTGTGCATTTGCGGGTGGCAAGCACTGATCTATACTGCCCCCAAAGTTTGCCACCCTAGCTCCACGTCTATCGGGCCTAAAGGCAAATTTGCCACTGACCACACATTTTCATGAATCATTGAATTTATTCTTAAACTGGCTGTGCACTACGGCAGGCAGAGCCTTATAGGGGTCCATGTTAAAATGGGCATGAAGTAAAAGGTGACTACGCTCATTTACAGGTCATTACCCAAAATCTCTGGCTGTAGTGGAACAATTGTTTGCTAAGCGATAATTGGGAAAGCAAAGTTGCAGACCTGGCTGAGACATGCAAATGCACCACAAGTGGTATTTTTATGTAATTTATTCATGTTGCTTTTCACTTTTTTTTTTGTTTTTTACAGGTTTCATCGTTTTATTGTAAATTGGAAGCAAAAGTTAGACTCTGATAAAAGAAATACATTTTTAAAACAGCCATAGGGGGCACAGAAGCTTGTCTTACATGCATACATTTTTCGTGACTGGTAAAAATAAAAGATTTGGCGAATTATACTAAACTTTATGAGGGTATTTGATATCTCTGAGAAAATGAGGACATAAGTCTGCTTTTGCTAAATCATTTTTTTTATCTTCAAACAAGTCATTCTTTTCAACAGCTTGTAGATAACGTTACAAGATTTATTATACTACTATGAATTAACATAACTGGCGTCTACTCTTTCTGTCTTCTAATGATGAACATGTTGTAATAGAAATACTATATGCAATTTTCTTCATAGGTAATATCCATTCCTGTATATTATTAACATTAATATTAGAATATATACCACGTTTATCTTTTATGAATACCATTGCTTGTGCTATCTGTTAATGTATTATAGCTTCACGGACATCAGTAACTACTCATATGAGACAGACAACATGACGACTAGTTATTGTGTATAAGAGCACATTTATGTAAATATGTGAAATGTGGCCACATGATTTACTGATACCATAAAGTTCTGTCACAGTGATGCATGTGGACTGCAAGACAGGGATTTAAAAATCTTTGATGTATAGTTCTTAACACTGCCCTCATTTACTGAGCAGCACTTTTTGTGCTTTAATGGATGTTATCCTATTAGAAATATCTATTTCATTAGCCAAGCTCCACAAATTCATGAAATGATATGACTTACAGTACAGTACATTATTACACAGTTGATAACTTACACAAAATAAAATAAAATAAAGTAAGGAAAAGAACAGAGTCACTTTGAGAAGATATCAGAGGTCTAGGACACCAGCTGAGACCAGGGTCATGCCCAGTTTGGTAAGCTGGGGGTGAGGGGGACGTGGGAGGGAGTGCAACACTAGAAATTCAGGGATAAGTCAGACCTTGTCATATGCTATTTTCCCTGGCCTTCCTCTGCTGGACCCAAGACAGTAGGCCTGGCTGTCTCTCCGTGTTGGCAGACATGAATGTCAGAGAAGAGGTTGAGCATAAATACTATTTTACCAAAGCTGTAGACTTTTTCTTTTACTTCTTTACTTTGGTAGGTTCTGAAACATCAGCAGTGCTGTGCACACATTCTTTCTCATCCGTGATACTGGATGTGCCTTTGCCAAGTAAAACTTTGGTATCTTCCCAGTGACCACAGTGCATTGCTTGCTGCTGTAGTTCCTTGACATGTTGAAAGAAATATTAATTTGGCTGCTGCCCTTTTTCTGGTGCCACATAGAGATCATCCTCATCATCCGAATAAGGCCTGAAGGGACACTGCTCCATGTGTTTGGGCTCTTTACACCAAGAACACATTTTCTTCCGCATTCTTGCAGAGTCTGTATTTTACTTCAGCTGGGCGTCCATTTTAAAATCCGCTGGGCGTCCATTTTTTTCTTTCACCAGTGGTGGGGTAGACTCTGGTCACAGTATCAGTCCCTTGTATGAGTCACCATCTGTCGTAGTCCTGCCAGTCAAACTGTGGCATTGTGACTTTATCCAGTGCAGTTGTAGCTTTCCTGCCTGGATGTGTAGCCCTTTAAATCTGGTCACTTCTGCACATGATTCTTTGTTTTGTTGCTCAGGCTGTTTGATGGAACTGTATGCAGGCAAAAGCACAAAAAAATTCATAGGCAGTCTACAGGGCCCCTTTGAAATTCAAGGGTCACCTCTCATCCCACTTCAAACACCATATGTAAGAGATGTGTGCAGAGGTACAGTACTGTACATTAAATGGAGAACAATTAAGGTGAAATTAAATCCTGGCTTTATTGAGCCTGTTCCTTGATCCAGGCAAAACATACAAACACAACTAAATAACAAACCCCTATCCCTTTGTAAGGGCTAACTTACTTCCTAGACCCTATTTGCTGGACTGAGGGATATTCTCATTACCACCCTATCACCCCAAAGTCTCAGGAAGTATCTTAAGAAGATGGCCCTCCATGTCAGTCTCTGGCAGGTTCCAGGATCCTCTGTGTCCAGGAAATATAGGTCTCTGGGTGTATGGGTATCTGAGTGTCTTGATCTCAGCACAGCCTTTGTGCTCAAGACAGTGTCTGTGTGCAGGCTTCTCTGCTCTCTTTCTGATAGCCCAAATTTGAGCTAAGGAAATCTCTCTACTGTGTCTCACATGAGGCTTTTTACAGAGCTCTCATTAGTCCAGGTGGAGACTAGTTAATTGAGTGGCTGCAATCAACTATCTCTCTGTTGGATTCGCAGAGCTCTGCTGCTGCTTTATTTATACAGGGGAGAAGGGGAAGTATCGGTGGTGCATCCGCTCCACAAAAAAAGGTAGGAACTCACCAGCAAAGAGGTTAAAAATGCTATTTTATTAAACTACATAAAAAACAAAAAACAGACAGCACAAACATTTCTTATATATATATATATATATATATATATATATATATATATATATATATATATATATATACTGTATAAACAAAACACAAAAAAGTGCAAGCTCCATAGCGCGTAACTATGTACACATACAGTATAGCACAGTATGTATAGACATGGTCTTTAGCACTCATGGGAAGAGAGTTCACTTGTGTCAGTAATGACCCATAAAACTTCGGTCTCTGTTTAGGCCACCGCTTAGTGTCCCGAACAATTCTGTGGTTATATCCACGGTTTATTAAATCTGATCACAAGGCTTTAATCAGCTGGCCTCTGTCTGCTGTGTCTGAGCATATCTGGTTGTATTGAATGGCTTGACTGTAGATGACTGCATGCTTAGTGTGCGTCAGTTGGAAGCTGTTGTCCCTCAAATAGCTGGCTCTGTCTGTAGGTTTGCTGTTTATATAAGTCTGTAGTTGGTTGTTCTTTATGATAAGATATAATTTCTTGAGCTCCTGATATCCAAAGAAAACAACGGGGATTGAACTACAAGAATCTACCGCAAGTCTACTGCCATCAATAGTGTCCTAAGGACTAATAGCCACCACCCGCAGAGCCTTATTTATGGTAAACCAGTGGGGCAATTCCTAAGAATCAAGTGGAATTGTACAACTAATTTGCAATTTGAAATGCTAGAATCAATGATGAAAAAAAGTTTTCAGGCATGGGGCTTCAGCAACAATGTGATTAAGCGAGCATATAAAAGAGCAAGGAATACGCCAAGACAGGAACTTTTGGGAGATAAAAAATGCGAAGGACATCAAAGTACCATTAGATTCATTGGTATGTTCAATTAACAATGAAGCACAGCCAGATCAATCTTTGAGAAGCATTGGTATATTCTCAGGGCTGATGTAGATATAGCAGATGCTATAAAGACCTATCCAGAAATGACGAGTCGCAGGTATAGAAACTTACGCGACTGTCTAATCCACAGCCACTTTGAAGGTAAAAAACAAAGTACTTGGCTCCCAAATAAACCAAAGGGTTCCTTCATCTGTCACAGCTGCCAAGCGTGCACAGTGATCAAGACCACTAAAACATTCAAAAATTGGAATGATACCCGTACTTTTGAAATCAGACAGTTTATCAACTGCAAAACTGCAGGGGTCATTTACATAGCGGAGTGTATCTACCATAATAACTATATCAGAAAAACTTGTAAACCACCTGGGCCGGGAGCTTTAGAATGTTTTCATCCTTTTATAGTTTCTGAGTTTTCTTCCTGTGTTATTGGCTGGGATAATGTTTTATTGTCTGTGGGGATAGTCTAGGTAACTCCACTTTCTTAAGGTAATTTCGCTGTTTTGCCTTGAAGTCCTTCCCTTTTTCCACTTTATTCCCATTGGATAGTTCTCTGTAGAAATTGGTAAATTCACTTACTATTATCTGTGGATTAGCTGTACAATCCCCATTTCCCTTTCTAATGCTTTGTATCCTTGATTGTATCCTACTTTTATGCAGTCTCGTGGCCAGCATTGTATTGACCTTGTTGGCTTTTTCTTTTTTTAATGGCGTCTTGTCCATGCCATACCCTTTTCTGCCGTGTCAGATAGGTAAATATTTAATTTTCCCCTGATATCCGCTAATTTCCTTTCAATTTCTGTGACTCACTTTGTGTATTCCATCCAATTTTTTATTTTTCTCTTGCAGACTCAACATTTGTTGCTGTCACACTTTTAATGTGCTGCAATGCCTACTGTAAAAGATTGCCGCGAATCATGGCCTTGTGGCCAGCTATAGCATAGAGGATGATGTCACACTTCCTTTGTTGTCCTGGAAATAGTTACTTATTTCACTGGTTACCTCTAATTGTATCTCTGGGGTTTTTAATAGTGACTTATTTGGTCTCCATGTACCTCTACCAGATTTAGAGTATGGGGCTATGCACTAAGCAGTGATGTCGTTTTAGAGCGCAAAGTGCTTTTAGAACGTGAAGTTCCACCGAGCGCTATTCACTAAGCCGCGCAAACAGGCACTTTGAGCTCCAAAACTGACTTTTTCCAGGAAATTTTACAAAGTCCAACTTTACTCGTACGATGAGCTGTTTGCGCTGAATCCTGCCCTTCTGCGGGATTCAGTAAGCAACGCAAACTTATCGTACGTGAAAGTTGCGCTGAATAAACTCACCAGCTAAAGGCAGGTGATAAAAAAAGCTGGACTTAGAAAAAATTATTTGTTTACCTTTTTGCAGGCGCAAAACCCATACAACAGGCCGGCAGGTGTCCCCGGCTGACCCCGTGGGGGTCCCCGAGGGAGGCCGGGGTTCACGCGTGTGTCCCCGGCTGACCCCGCAGCCATCCCGGGGTCCCCGCGGGAATCCCAGGGTACCCGCGGGCCTGCAATACCAATGTTGTGCCTACAAAAATACTAAACAATATTTCTAACTAAATACTGCACCGACACACTTTATTCGAGCAAATACCCAGTATGTACCTGGCAGATACCTGGAATGCGCCGCTCCTCACCTCTGACAAGCCCCGTTGCGTTTGCCTTCCCAGCCTGGGTTCATGCCTGGCTGACGGGCGGCTGATCTGTTAAATGATAATGATTAGGATTTAATAGGCTGCAATGCTTCGCGTGTCTACCAGATGGCATAAATTCATGAATTGTAATGCAGTATATATATATATACTGTGCAGTATTGCAGCCAGCAGGAATAAAATGCTTCAATCCCTGCCTGGAAAATACCTCAATGCACTCGGGCAGAAAACAGTCACAAACCTCAATACACCCGGGTATACCCGAATTCGTGGGACTAGCCGAGCTCGAATAAAGTGTGTCGCCAGTGTACACCCCCCTAACACATACAGTACAATAATGTGCAAAATAACTGTTATCCAGATATGAAAAATAGATTATTTGCCCATTATTAAACACTGCATTAGTATACCTAAAAAAGTAAATAAATACAGTAGCCAGCTAATCCAATGAATACAAGCAGTAACAACATCAACAATGAATTAATTAAACCATTAACCAATGAAACCAATTAATTCCTAAACCAACTCAAAATGAATAGTAACACTAACCAATCAAACCAATGAATTACTAGAACATTAATTAATGTAAACATTAAAAGACAAAGAAATACATTCAAACAATATCTGAAATAACCATAAAATGCATTAGCTAACATAATACAACGTTAACTAAAAACAAACACCAATCGCAAACATTTTATTACATTAGGCAGGAAAAAAAAAAACAATCACATCCACATAAGAAACTGACATTAAAAAAACCACAAATGTCCCCCAAATATTGTCATAATAATGTATTCATCTGTACCCTAAAGTGGTACAGATTAATATATTATCAGTCAATGTGCCTCCCCCAAAAAATAAAAAAACACATCCAATGAAGAAACCTGTAAAAGAGACATTTACAAACTTTCAATATATTACTTACCATTAGAAGCGGTGGCCCTCGGACTCCCGGGGTAACAGGAAGCTCACGTACCTTGGAGGCCTCCAATAGCATCCGATGCCATCCGCCATGAAGATCCGGATCAGGTACCCAAATCTTCTTTTTTCTTTCTTTAATCACCTTCTTCTATCTCCATCTGTCACCATTTCTTGACCTTCTTTATCTTCTATCTTCATCTGTCAATCCAAAAAACCATGGTAAATCCCAACCGATGTTGTCTCGTCATCTTCTTGGGCTCAAATGAGGTGTCACGGCCTTAAATAGTGCTTGTGACGTCAAATTTAGCCTCAAAATGGTTAACAGCCACCTGAGTGGCTGTTAAAACCATGTTCCGACTTTAATTTTTTTTTACATGACGTCACTTAAAGGGAATGATGCCAGCCAATCAGAATGGCTGTGCTTCATTTGCCTTTAAGATGACGTGATGAAATCCAAGATGGCTGGCGTCACATGGTATTTCAGCCAATCAGAGTGTGGAATTGGTTCCCACGATCTGATTGGCTGAAATACCATGTGACGCCGGCTTCGTCATGTGCTCAAAAATAAATAGGTGAGGGGAAAAGTACAGCCAGAACTGCTGAAGAAGGCCCCTTAATTTGGATAAGAGGGGCTGCAGTCTGGCGCAGCTAAAATAAATAAGGCAAACAGATTCCCTTTTGCCACAAAATGGGTAGATGACTGTGCAGTCTGTGAAGTGGACCAAGTACTCTCCCATGCTCAGTACACCTTGGAGCACTCTCCAAATCAGAGCATCTCACTCTCAATTGCTGGCAGTACCCGCCTTCAGATGGTACCGGGGAAGGTGACGAGGGTGAGGAAGTGCACTATGTGGAGCACGAAAGACTGGAGCATGAAAAAGAGCACATCCCTTTTCTCTATATGCTGTGGAAAAATGTCAGGGACATGTTCTTCAACCTTCTGAGGTCAGGGAGCAGAGAAGCCTCAGGGGTTTCCTTGGCTTTGGACCCATGCAGAAATCTGGTTCTGGGGGTTAAAGGTGGGCAGGGCTCTCTGGTCTGCAATACTCCATTGATGAAGGTGCAAGAGTTGGGGAAATGGCACTTTTAGACTCCTGGATCGGACAGTGAAGAACACGTGCAGTAGACAGACACATACAGTGCGTGGACACCTCTGCCTCTAGTCAAGTAGATCCCCGACTGTGGTCATTCGCACCAGGATTAGTGAGTGATGGATATAAGCTGAGTCCAACATCTGAGTCCCCACTTCCAGATTAAACAGCAAGGGCTTGCAAGGAAATCAACCCTCACCACCTCCTTGCCTTTCATGGTCATGGAGACCAGGCTCCAGGCCCTTTGTAGGTCCCAGTAGTATGCCAGCAGCACCAAGAGGTCTCTACCTAAGCCCTTCAGCTTGATTATAAACATTTGCCAGTTATATTCCATATTGCACATCTGGCGAAAAAAACTGGTCACCAGCTGGCACCATTGTGGAGATGAATCTACGAATAGGTATCTTTGCAGGTATTAGAGGTGGATAGTGTGTATCTGGAGCAGACACATACTAATCGCTACACCTGCAGAGCCCCAATACTTCCTGATCTAGAGAAAGTCATGCAACTTCCTCTGGGTCTTGCTTACGGATTAAGCCAGACCCATCGCTATCATCCAGTGCCACAGCTGACTGGTCACCAGCTCATTGATCACCCGAACACTTCCCCTGAGTGAAAGCATTTGACAGATATGCCCACGACCAAAGATAAGCGATTACTCATTCTTCAAGATCATTAAAGTTTTCTGAGGACGGGTTCTCATCAGCAGACAGACTCCCAGATACTTGAGAGTATTGCTCCCCCATGAGATATTATAAAATATGGGGGGTAAGGAGTCTACCTGTAAGGGACCTCCCAAAAGGCTGGGAACACTTGGACCAGTTGATCCGAGCTGAAGAGGCCGCTGTATAGACCTCTTGGCATGATTGTGCCTACTCTAGATCAACTAAGTTCTTTACCACGAAGAGCATGGCAACAGATAGGCTGACAGGACTACTCGCATGTCGAGCTCGGGCAGCACAGGCCCGTAAACCTCTTCCTCAGCGGGCAGAGGAGGCTCAAGGACCAGTGCGTACAGTTGCCCAGATAGGGGGCATTCTTGATGTACTCCCTGAAAAAACACCAAAGGTGCTGTCAGGGACTAATTAATCTTCACCAGACACTCTGCAGAGGTGTACAGTGTCGTGAGAAGGCCCACAAGTTGTGGGCCAAAGCCAAATGCCTGCAAAGTCTGTATGAGGTATTGGTGATCCCCCCCTGTCAAATGTATTTTCCTGATCTAAGGACAGGAAAGAGAGTGACAGACCAGCCCTCTGTACATAGTGCAGCAGGTCCCCGACCAGAAAGATATTATCATGAATGGTCCAGTTTGGGACAGTATTGGACTGGTCGAGTTGAATCACCTCAGCCAGCAGGTACTTGAGCCTCAGCAAGAGTGCTTTGGCTATGAACTTATAGTCCATGCTGAGCATCAAGACTGGTCACCAGATAGACATTTGGTGAAGATCCCCCTTCTTCAGCAGCAGAAACAGTACTGCCTGCTGTCACGAAAGGGGCATATCATCAGTCTTGAAGGCTTCTGCCAGGACCTTAGAGAAATCAGGTCCCAGCATCTCCCATAAAAACTGGAAGAATTTTACAATCAGGCCGTGAATCCCTAGCACTTTTCTACGGGACATGAGACTTCAGAGAGCTCGGCCAGAGTCAATGGTAAATTCAGTTGCTCCCTTCCATCATTGTTGACCATGGGAAGACCCTCCCATAAGACCCTGCATGCATTTGGCTGGATGGACTCTTAAAAGAAGGTCTTCATAGAATCTCCTCTCTCTGTCCCAGATGCTCTCTGGGTCCATCAGAGAGGATCCATCCTGTGCCAGTATGCAGGTGACATATTTACAGTACAGTTTTGGAGACTTGGAAGATTGGCAAAATTAGGGGGGGGGTGCATGTATTACATGTCAAGTTCCTCCAGGAGATGTGTCGTGGGTCATGGGTCATGCCTATTCTACGTGGTGGAGTGAAAAAGGGGAAATCACAAACATATCACCTGCATAGGCACATGTCAAAACCTGAACCTCTGAGCCACCTGTGCTGAACCAGGGATGTCCTGAAAACCTGATCTGGGGGGGGGGGGGGGTGCGTTGCGGACTGGAGTTGAGCACCCCTTTCTTATATGGTTTATATTTTGGTCTGGTTTTAATATAGATTTGTGAATTAAAAAGGATGTGTTGAGGTCACGTTATCTCTAAAGAGTTTTACAAAGTAGATTGCTTTATGAATGCTACAAACAACGATTAGTCTCAAAACCCCTTACTTGTTCTTTCTGTATAAAATAGTAAATTGGAATTTTATATAGAGTTTCCTAAGAAAGTTTGATTCAATTTAAATTAGCAGAATGATGGCTCCACAGAGACTCTAACAATATAAACATGATTTACAAGTTACTAGCTTGCCTACCTATTTCCATTTTCTTCTAACAATACAAAAGTAAATTTAGCCTAAACTTAATATTTACTGTTGTAGCGTTTGTCTACAGTTTTCATGGATATCTGCAGAATTAAAAATAATCAAATCTGTGCAGATTGTACACTTTCTTGGTTACATTAGATTTCATATTGTAAGATCTGCTATGCTTCTCTATCTAGAGCATTTACATTGAAAATACAGTAACTGCATAAAATTTTCTGAACTAATCAACTGCACTTATCAGTGTTGAATTAGAGCCATGTAAATGTTATCTGCATTTTTTTTCTATATTCTCCACTATCATTTTCCTAATTATTAATCCATAAGTATTATAGCCAACCTTATCAGGTACATCTAGACTTCAGGTGCTCCTGAAAGATGTACTGAAGTCGATACAATAGATATCAGTATTTTGGCACTAATGACATGGTTGAATGGTGTTTATTTGTGTCTTCTGAATGGTCTATAATTAGACCAATACATTGAAATCGGCCAATAAGTACTATGCAGCCCATGCCTCAGTCAAAATGTTTAAAATATTTCTACTTATTTACTAAGCAGTCTTCTACCACTGACTTGAATGGGTTGGAATGTATATTTCAGCACAGGAACGTATGGTGTGACAGGGAACTGCTTAGTAAATATTGCCGTAATGTCTGCCCTTAATAGTAGCTCTAGTAGCACAGTGAGCAGATATGTTTAATGTGTGAAATGTGATTGGTGGATTTATTGTACAAATAAATCAATTATACAGGTGTAACGGACTTTCTGACCTGGCTGACACCCCCAATCTCACATTGGCCCCTGTGGTCTAACCAGTCCCCATTACATGGTCGTGTCTGGTGGTGCACCTGTTGGCAACAGAGCTCCTGAGTATCCCTCATGATGTTGTGTGGGGATGTCAACCCAGACAGGCAGCTGAGGTAGTGTGCTAGAGTCCTACCTACATACAGTGCAGCGCCTCCACCTCATCAGGATATCTGCATCCGCAAGGAGATGGTTCTGATGAGGAACTCCTTCTTGGTGGTGCCTTCCGCTGGAGAGAAACTTCACACTCACAGAGTGGGGTTGTCTTGAACAGGGCATCTTTATTGATCGGTGGGCTAACTGCCCCTCACAGCTTGCCGCTCAGCCGCTCATCTTGTGATGTACTTTCCCTTCAAAAGGTCTGCCCTCCCAATGGAGTTGGATCACCTCTCCCCTCAGGGAGATCACCTCCTGTGCCAGGTCCCTGGACACAGTGTAGGCTCAGTTAGCCTTAAAGCTGCGGCTCTTCACTAGAACTGCCCCACTAGTTAGCTCACTAGTGGGCTCCTTAACCTCCAACTGGAACCTAGTCATTTAGAACAACTAACTTTGGGCAGTGCTGTGCCTTATATACCTCAGGAACAGGCACATCTCTGATGTCACTAACGGTGGACTCAGAGCATGTTACCACTCCCCTTGAATACATATGACACCTCACCAGGGTGTGAGGGCAAACCTCCATGATTGATACTGGCAATCCCGCAACTTACCAGGTTTACTGCCAGCATGAGAGAGAACTGTATGCCATTTTACAGCATGGCTACACAGGTATATATTAGTAAATGATTAATTAGTCATAACAAATACTCTTTAAATACTAAAATGTTATCTTGATGATTTTATCATTTTAATGCAAACCCGAGAGTGGTTGTAATTCCCCTTTCTATTTGTTGTTAAGATTAAGATGTCTGTGTGCACACTTAATTTATATTATACATGTATTCTGACTAACACTTTATAGATATTAGAACTTATTTTTTTTCACATAATGAAAAGTAACAGTTACATTAACTTAACATTAAAATTAAATGACAGTAGCTGAGTGACAGGAAAATTCAATTTTCAGTCAAATATAAACCCACTGGAATCTCTTCCAAGCTTCAGATCACACCTGATTATTATTTGAGGAGAGAGAGAGAGAGAGACCGAGAGAGAGAGACCGAGAGAGAGAGACCGAGAGAGAGAGACCGAGAGAGAGAGACCGAGAGAGGGAGACCGAGAGAGAGAGACCGAGAGAGAGAGAGAGACCGAGAGAGACCGAGAGAGAGAGAGAGACCGAGAGAGAGAGAGAGAGACGAGAGAGAGAGACCAAGAGAGAGAGAGAGAGACCAAGAGAGAGAGAGAGACCGAGAGAGGGAGAGAGAGAGAGAGAGAGACCGAGAGAGAGAGAGAGAGAGACCGAGAGAGAGAGAGAGACAGAGAGAGAGAGAGAGAGACCGAGAGAGAGAGACCGAGAGAGAGAGACTGAAAGAGACAGAGAGACCGAGAGAGAGAGAGAGAGAGAGAGAGACGGAGAGAGAGAGAGAGAGAGAGACCGAGAGAGAGACCGAGAGAGAGAGAGAGAGAGACGGAGAGAGAGAGAGAGAGACCGAGAGAGAGAGAGAGAGAGAGACCGAAAGAGAGAGAGAGACCGAGAGAGAGAGAGACCAAGAGAGAGAGAGACCGAGAGAGAGACCCCATAGCGCAATATGAAATGTATTTTGGGAAGGGAGAGGATAAACGAGGGGATCAAGCACACTTACAAAGAATCAAAATAAAACAAGCGTTTGTGCATAAGCGTTTGTGCATAAAATCACCGCCAACGATGTAGGAGGACTGTCCCAGGACTGCATCAAAACTCCTCCAGATCCGAATCGCCCGTCACAAGGTAGGAAATGCCCCGATGTAGGTGGATCACTTCACAGCTACCAGACAAAAGAATAAACGCGGCACGATCCGGCAACAATATGATTGACAATCATTGGAGTCAGGAAGGAATTTATTTCCCCCTTATGAAATATCAATGGATGATACTGTATGTCACTGGGGTTTTTGATTGCCTTCTTCTCGAAGAATATACTGTAAGTACGGATATAGGATAAAGTATCTGTCGTCTAAATTTTAGCATAGGTTGAACTTGATGGACGCATGTCTTTTTTCAACCTCATCTACTATGTAACTATGTAATATTAACGTTCACCATATACAGTATATCTACACGGCCGCCAAAATACACACACTATGCAATTGGTCAATAATAGATCACAAAATACTTTGCTATAGTCAAATAAAAATATTGGATATTGCTGTACAAAATAGATAAGGAGGTTAAAGATAATAGTAGAGCATGCAAAACAAAAGAAAACTTGAAGCAACATTAAAATCATTTTTTAACAAGCATCTAACTTCATGTCTTCTAAACCTTTACAATGTCACAATTTCCTCTTTAACTGACCTCTTAAAACTTTTAACACAGTCAGGTGTTCCTGCATTTACTTATCACCCCAACCTTAAAAAAATAAACTCTCCCAGAATTCCATTTGCATTCATACCAACTTCAGATTCTCTCCTGTAATTCTTCCGAGGGCGTATTCACTAAATTGCAGAATATACAGTTAGTTCATGGATGTGCATGGTACATTTTTAGTAAATAATTTACTTACAGTAGATGTTGTTAGCCACCATCTTCTCTGTCACATCCTCCATTTTATTTACTTTAGTTAACGTTTTCCTCTTTTGGATCCAACTACTCCTTACATTTCTACGCTTCTGACACCTCATTCTCTTTCTTTCTTTCTTTCTTTCTTTCTTTCTTTCTTTCTTTCTTTCTTCTTCCATTCACTTACAGATTCCTACAAGAATATGTTGTTAACCCTTTTCTTGTCTACTGTTGTAAATGCTTTCCAACTAAATGCATATGTTCCTTTAGTACCTTTCTTTTCATTACCTTTAAGAGAACCTTCACCTGGGGCCTCTCACCAGTCTTACCACTTTATGGGGGATATTCTGGTAGCAGCGAGAAGTACATATCTCATTGAGTTTTTTTCCCATAAATTCAGGCGTATTCTTTAAATTTCTAAAATAAACCACATTTTTTCCAATTATCTGCCAAACAGGTTCAGGCTGCTACGAACATATGTGATTAAAAGGTAAAGTAGAGGCTATAGATTACTCTTGTTAATACCTAAAAGTAAAAGACCAGCATCCATGGGGAATAATAAGTCAGTCGTTTTCATTAATATGTTTTCCTATCAAAAGCTAGAATTTTGGGACAGCTTCACCAAACGATTGGTGACCCCCCCCCACCCTTCTCCCCCACCATACCAACTTCCTACTCCTCCCCCTTTTTCTCCTCTCTTTCCTATCTCTCTCTGACTATTCTAAGTTTTGTACAAGGAATCCAAAATTGTTACAAGACATTTGAATCCGAGGGCTCAGTTGAAAAACATTAATGCACAAAATGTGAAACTACTAAATTTATTTAGAATTTAAATGCAAAGTAGGAAAATGGAATTATAAGTTTGTGAGATGCACGCTCCTAACTGTAACCTGACTCTACTCCCCCGTGCACAATGAACTGTAAAAATCTGTACATGCTTATACAGTATACGCAATAAAAAAAAGATTGAAACAAAAAAAAAAGTACCTTCCTACCCCATCTATCAGAGGTAGTTTTCAATGTAAGTTTCAGACGTGTAGGTGTTCGATATCATCCAAATAGAGGAATGTACAACAATAATAAAAAAAATTGTTGGTCCATCACAAGTTCATAGCCCAAACCTCTTTCCCATTCATATTGGTACTGTATTTAAATTTAGTGAACAATGATGAGTTAAGTTATGCTTTGTACAGTATATAGAAGAAATAAGACTCTCAGAATTAGACGTGGATGTTATCTTTTCAAAGTATAAAGCTTCATAACAAATTGTCAAAAAGCTGCAGATAACTCAACAATTCAGATTTCTTAATGTTCCATTTGACTTTTAATGTTCCAAAGGGCTAAACTTTCCAAAACTCAGAGGACATGGCCAACGTTAATGGTTTCATTGTTAAAGCAAGAGGCTAATTGAGAAGCGTGTGCATTGGGCAGAAAGTATTTGTGCTTTTTAAAATGGGACAGAAAAAAGGGATATTAAGTCTCTACATTTCCAACATGTGTGCTTAATTTTGAATGTGAATGTTGTCGTCTGTAGAAAATTAGAAAGAAACAATTGTAGTTTTTAAAGAAACCAAAACTAATTAGCTTAAATTCCATAATGTGAAGTCTGAATTTTTAATAACAATCCAGGTTTTATTCTGTTTTTAAATGAGTTCTGCAACAGATAGGTTTGTTGCCAAATAATATTTGAATAGCATAGGAACCCATAAGCTGCTTTTTGTTTGTATACTGTACTTACCCAGAAATTTCAAGGAAAACCTTGGAAGTGTGATCTGCCATTTAAATGTGGACTGTATATTTTACAAATTATGTATGGGGATAAAGACTGGTAAAACCTGAACAGAATACCAAAAATGTGGAGAAAAAAATAATTGTAATGCTTGCAATACACCGATCCACGAAATAGCATAATTCTGTTCATTTTTAACATCACTAGCAGAGATTTAAATAATAGAGTACAATTATCATTATAAAACTGATCACAAGTATATTAAGTATATTCCTGAACTATATTCCTGAATTTAAAATTTTCCCAGTGGCCCTCTTAAAGGTGATTTTAAAGGTGAATTTTTTGCCATTGCTAAACTGTGGAATTATCCAAAATTATGTTCTGAATTTAGGATTTATATAAATACTACAAATGTTAACGCATGAGAGCACTACCTTTCTCTTTCATAAGATTCAGTAGACTTATACCTGGGTTGCACATTGAAATAAGATCATCTGCATTTAAAGAGATTTTATGAGAGCTTTGACCAAACAAAGATACCAGCAATGTCTGAATTTTGACGTATTCAATAGATAGTATAATTACAAATAACAAAGAAGACAGAGAACAACCGTACTTTTTATAAAGAAAATTGAACGGAGTCAAAACCATTAGCCCTGTCCATAGCTGGAATAAAATCATTTTGAGGTAGAACTGAAAAAGAATCTACCAGTTAATCCTATTAATGCATTCTCTGTGCCAAAAGATAAAAAAAGGTGTTTGATTTATCAGTGTGGGAACATGAAATAACTTTGAAAATGTTATTAATTCCTTGTCTGCCCCTTGCAAAACCTACTTGGTTTTTATGAATTGACTTTGAAAGGATGTTCTCTAATCTAGAGACATACTGTTTCATATTATCACATACAGTATATTATAGGACATGTATGTCTATTGTTACTGCATTATGATGCATCTATCCCTTCCTTTTGGGAGGACAATCCTATGCTGCAAAAGTTCACCCTGCAGCACCCCTGGTGAAAGAGTAATTAACCATTATATTTAATATGGCCAGATGATACCTACATATTGCTTATATAATTATACTGTAAAGCTTTCTTAGCCAGGAGCTTCATTCATCTTTAGGAAAGAGGTTGCTTTTTTATATTTTCTCTATGGAATTTTATAATTGAGCACGAGTTTGATTATTGAATTTGGAAAAAAAGAAATTTTGAACCTGAAATCTGGGTTGATGTAATCTGAAAGAAGCTTCTTTAAAAAAAGGGTGTGTGTGCCGAGCACGCTCATTTTAAGTGAAACTTCTTTGTCTTTTGTCACAGAAATTGTATTTGTGATGGTGATGTTTTTAATTAAAAATCAAAACACAATTTCAGTGACAAAAAGCAAAGAAGTTTGACTTAGAACGCGCATGCTCGGCACACACCCTGTTTTAGCTATTTGCACTTCTATATTATACACTCTGTGGGGGTTATGCACTAACCAGTGATAAGTGCTTTTAAGTGAGATAAAAAGCCATTATAGCGTGATACTGCCTGCTGTGAGATTCACAAAGCAGTGATAAGTCTTTTAAGTGAGATAAATGCCTTTATAGTGCGATACTGTCTTCTGTGAGATTCACAAAGCAGTGATAAGTGCTTTTAAGTAGCCATTATAGCACGATACGGCACTGTTATCACTGCTTTATGAATCTCACAGCAGGCAGTATCACGCTATAAAGGCAGTTATCTCACTTAAAGCACTTATCACTGCTTTGTGCATAGCACCCAGAAAACCCACTTATCACTGCTTAGTGCATGCTGTGTGTGTGTCACTCTGTATGTGTGTGTCATTGGGTGTGTGTGTTTCAGCCTCAGGGGACGCCACTCTTTCACAGGCTCGGTCCCTCCTTTCTTGCTCCTTTTTATCCCTGCCCGGTGTTCCCTGGCTCCTCTTCCCCTTCCCCCCCCCCCTCAGTCCAGTTTACGTGGTGCGCATGCAAAGAGGTACACGGTGCACATGCGGGCCGTATTGCGCATGCGCAGAGGTCCGTGGTACACATGCGCAGATGCCCGCGGCCCGTGATGCGCATGTGCAGAGGGCCGTGGTGCGCATGCGGCTCACAACCCCTTCTTGTACACGTGTTTAGTGTAAGCTTTGTGCGGGCTACAATGCTGTTTTTTGAAGTGAAACTTCCTTAGTGGCACCTCATTCGTGATGGGGCAAAAAAGAATTGTGGAGACAGAAATGAAACGGATGTGACGTCAGTGCTGGCAGTTGAGGCCGGGCTGTGTTCTGGCTCAGCCCGACCCCAACACTGACATCACACCCGCTCCACAAATCAGATGCGGCGGCGGCGATAGCCGCCGGCGCCGCTCCTAATCGCTCCCCCCCCCCCCCGATCGTGACATATGCGGCGTTGATAGCCGCCGCTCCTAACGGCCTCTGCCATGCCGCGCATGCGCAGTTGTGACGGCGCCGCTGATTCCCCGCCCGTTCCCCGCCCATTGATATGCTGCGCATGCCCGGTAGTCATGGCGACACTCGAGACGCCATGACTCTCCTCACAGGGACACTGAAGCCCACACTGCTCCCCGGGGCTCTATGCAGGCACTGATCTACTGCGGCCTCTCCTCCCGGTGCATGCCCCGGCCGAGGCATAGAACTGCTCCGGTAACGGGGGGGAGGAGGGGGGTGATGAGTGCGCTGCGTCCCCCACGTCCCCCACAGCACCATCAGAAGCCTCCGAGTCGGCTCCAGCTGACGATGACGCGCTTCTCCCTCTCCCCCCGCCGACACTGCCTCCATCTCCTCTGTGCCGCGATCTGGTAGGAATGGGGGGGGGGGGGGCGGACTGCTGAAAGGGTCTGGGTGCAGGGAAAGGATAAGGGTGCTGGGGGAGGACAAGTGTGCTGGGGGGAGGACAAGTGTGCTGGGGAGAGTCAGGAGAGAGGGGGGCAGGACACACACACACCCATACACACTGACTGACACACACACACACACTGACACACACCCCCACACACTGACTGACCCCCCCCACACACTGACTGACCCCCCCCCCACACACTGACTGACCCCACCCACTGACTGACCCCCCCCCCACACACTGACTGACCCCCCCACCCCCCCCACACACACTGACTGACCCCCCCACGCCCCCCACACACTGACTGACCTCCCCCACCCCCCCCACACACTGACTGACCCCCCACACCCCCCCCACACACTGACTGACCCACCCACCCATCCCCCCCCCACACACTGACTGACCCACCCACCCCCCCCCCCACACACTGACTGACCCACCCACCCCCCTCCACACACACACCCCCACACACACACTGACTGACCCACCCACCCACCCTCCCACACACTGACTGACCCACCCACCCCCCCCACACACTGACTGACCCCCCCCCCCCCACACACACTGACTGACCCACCCCCCCACACACACTGACTGACCCACCCACCCACCCCCCCCCACACACTGACTGACCCCCCCCCCACACACTGACTGACCCACCCCCCCCACACACTGACTGACCCCCCCCCACACACACTGACTGACCCACCCCCCACACACTGACTGACCCACCACCCCCCCCACACACTGACTGACCCACCCCCCACACACTGACTGACCCACCACCCCCCCACACACTGACTGACCCACCCCCCCCACACACTGACTGACCCACCCACACACCCCCCACACACTGACTCACCCACCCCCCCCCCCACACACTGACTGACCCACCCCCCCACACACTGACTGACCCCCCCCCACACACTGACTGACCCACCCACCCCCCCCCACACACTGACTGACCCACCCACACACCCCCCCCACACTGACTGACCCACACACCCCCACTGACTGACTGACCCACCCACACCTCCCCGCACACTGACTGACTGACTGACTGACCCACCCACACCTCCCCGCACACTGACTGACTGACTGACCCACGCACACCTCCCCGCACACTGTCTGACTGACCCACCCACACCTCCCCGCACACTGACTGACTGACCCACCCACCCACACTTCCCCGCACACTGACTGACTGACCCACCCACACCTCCCCGCACACTGACTGACTGACCCACCCACACCTCCCCGCACACTGACTGACCCACCCACCCACACCTCCCCGCACACTGACTGACTGACCCACCCACACCTCCCCACACACTGACTGACTGACCCACCCACACCTCTCCGCACAATGACTGACTGACCCACCCACACCTCCCCGCACACTGACTGACTGACCCACCCACACCTCCCCGCACACTGACTGACCCACCCACCCACACCTCCCCGCACACTGACTGACTCACCCACACCTCCCCGCACACTGACTGACTCACCCACACCTCCCCACACACTGACTGACTGACCCACCCCTCCTCGCACACTGACTGACTCACCCACACCCCCCCGCACACTCTGACCCAACCACACCCCCCCACACACTGACTGACACACACACTGACTTACACATACACACTGACACAAATACACATACACACTGACTGACACACATACACACACACACACACACACACACACACACACACACACACACACACACTGACTGACACACACTGACTGACTGACATACACACACACACACTGACTGACTGACTGACTGACTGACATACACACACACTGACACACACACTGACACACATACACACAAGGAATTCACACTTAGTGCAAATAGCTAATACATGGGATGTGTGCCGAGCACGCGCATTCTAAGTCAAATTTATTTGCGTTTTGTAACTGAAATTGTATTTTGATTTTTAATTAAAACATCACCAACACAAATACAATTTCTGTGACAAAAGTCAAAGAAGTTTCACTTACTATGCGCGTGCTCAGCACACACAGCTTTTTTGCACATGCGCGATAGGTGGGAGCACGACGGGCGCGCGCCCATTGGTTCTGTGACATCACCTGCGTTACTGTTTTTCGTTACAGGACAAAGATTTTTTTCTCATGAAAACCCTTTAGGTGCCAGCAAAGAAGTTTCACTTCAAAAATAAATATTATTTGCAAAGCAATTACAGGTGTTTATTTTTTGATACATTAAGAATATTTTGTATTTGAGCACATGCAGTCGGCCTGCTTTATCCCCATGTTCATAACATTTTTGTTTAAGAAAATGAAAGTTTAACTCTATGTTATGGGTTCTAAAGGGTTAAGAACACCAAGTATTGAGTACTTGTATAACAGTTTCTTATAGCTTAGAAGATAAAGTGCATTTATAGTACATAATACTGTAGCTGAGGTTTGAAAAAAGATATATACAGTATGTCCATCGAGTTTAATCAAGGTTAAATTTAGATAACAGATAGTTATCCTATATTTGTAAGTACAGTATATTGATCCAGAGGAAGGCAAATATAAAACCTCAGTGAAACATTATTTAATGTTGTCTCTAATAAATTCCTTACTGACTCAAATAATGGCAATCAAATTTCTCCATGGATCACCATCCTTCCCATGTTTATCTGGTATATCTTTGTATAACTTTCCTTTCTAAAATGATGTCCAATCTTTTTTCCCCCGAAGATTTATATTATTGCTGCATCACAGTCTCTATGGGTAATGAATTCCAAATTGTAACTGCCATTACTGTAAAGTGTTGATTTAGAAAAAGCAGATTTATACTTCCAAATATTTTTTTATGGGCCTGACATTCCCTATTAAATCTGACAGCAATTTGAAACACGCTACACCATAATACAGCTCCAGATAGTAGGGGCCTACTGTATCATTGTCCTTAATATGAAAGTGCTGTACAATATGTCACTTGATTAGAGATTCCACCAAAGGATTTCTGAGAAATTAGTTATTAAACCTCCACTTACCCTTAGGTTTGGAATGAGATGTTGTCAATGATGCCTTCACAGGTGCATGGTAATAGCAGGCAATACTACCAACGGTATATTATCTTTACAAAGGGTTTCTCTGAGATTGTCAATATATAAAATCTATGTGGCAATAATAGGAATGAGGCATAGAGTAGAATGACAAATCATTAACTTAGGGATTAAGGGACCTAAATGAGTCAATCAGGTTCAGTTATTTGATGGATCAGTTCAAATCAATACAATCATATTGTTTGCAGAGCTTAGAGTTACACTTCTGTAACTTACCCATCTTGAGATTTCTGCAGCATTTTAAATCACCCACCACCATTAATTTGCCATATGAGAAGGCTACATTATTACCTGATCTGTCCTAAAATGTTAAATTGTAATAGTAAGTCTCTTTTATTGATACCAACCTGCAATCTTCCACCTCCAGGAGCCCAAAGAAAAAGCGTTTATCTATGTCTTAAGTAGTTTTAGGTAGATAAAATTGAACATTCTTAGAAATAGCCACTCCTCTCTTTTTATTATTATTTGATGTAAAAAAGATCTGAGGTTAATTTCAAAAAAGACCAGCCTCCCAAACATATACCACATCAATTTTGGATTTCTTAATTTCCCTCTATATGTAAACTTATCTTTAGGAGGGTGACTTCTTAGGGCCATTCACAATGAGCAAGATCACATAAACGTCACCATAAAAGGGGAACAGTGGACAGGAAAAGGAATTGGAGTTTCTTCTAATACGGAAAGGTGTAAATTATAAAACATACCGGTAGATTTATGAGATCAAGGGCAGATCAAAATATACCACCTTGATCTAAACTTTAGGAAAGTGAACAGACAATAAACCGTTATTTAAACCTCAACCTCTCCAGTAGACAGATAATATATTATTGGAAGACAGAGAAAAAAAACTCTGGCGCATTAACTCATAATTGTGACTATGATAGCAGAAATACAATTGGGACCGAGGTCATCAAAAACAGAGAGTTATGTGAAAAAGAACAAATTTATTCAAATACAATTTATAAAAAGATACAAATGTGTTTCATGTGAACCTTGGTGCAGTTGGTATATCTGGAGGTCAAACTTCTGGAAGTTCCTTAAAGATAAAATATCTGGATTCCTCCAATAAAGAATTGTGGAATGAAAAAAACAGATTGTATTGGTTTGTGTTCTCCTGTCCGGTATCCACAATGTTAATTCTGATTTTAAACGTGGATCTCTTAGTAAGTGGGTTGGTTTCTCATTAAGGTATAATTTATTCCAAGTTTCTCATAGAGATACTGTAGTATGCTATTGTGAGGGAAAGAAAGTTCTTGGTGTTTTTTTACCAGTAAGGTTAACCTTTGTGTGGTATTGTAAACACTCTTTGTATTCCATTCAGCTAAATCCTTACTCAGCAAGTGTATTAGATGTTACAGGATTAACAAGGGTCATATCCCGATACTATATTGTAAAGGTAACTCTCTCTGGGCAATTTGTATAGAGTCAGTATAGGTGTACCTTACTTGAATGACTACTCTGCATGAGCAGTGCCCTCTCGGCAACGTACTGTATACTGTAGGTGTCACCGTAGCTCTGGTTGCATGGACTGCAGCACTGTGGAAAACGGGAGCCAGATGCAGTCTGGGGATGCTGTTTTCAATTTTTCCCTCCAGCAGTGTGTCACCATGTCCCAGTACAGCTGCTGCCTCATGTAGCTGGCTCAACTCGACTGCTACGGATCTCCTCTGAATGTGCAGCTCATCAGAGGGCATCCAGCCAGTAGTCAGATCCAGTCTCAGCTCCTTCAATGGGGATAGAATATCTATGGATGCTGTCCAGGTTTAGGACTCACCATACGCATTTCACTTTGCAGGCTTCCTCAGGGGTATAATCAGGTGCTCTGTCTTGTTCCAAGATGGAAAACATTGTTCCCTTGTTAAAGATCATTGTCTGTTTTTAAGGCGGATAACATTGATTGAGAAATGCTTGACATGTGCAAAGGATTCTTCCAAATTCCCGATGAATATTTGCATTGAGAGTAGTGAATTATGTTGCAGAGCATAGTGTAGCTCTTATTCAAGTGTATAATACGATTTTGACAAAGGATGAGGAACAAAAACAGTTCTTACTTCATTTTGCAGAAGACCATAGTAAAAGGTTCCCATATTAAACGAAAGATAAATTGCTCAAAGGATTGGGGCAACAGAAGTGAACAGACTACGAACCAAATTATCACATTTATCTTAATTACTGTTTAATTTATTTTATTACTGTTACGTGTGTACATTTCTGACAAACGTTTCGTTATTTTACACGGTACTTTGCAAGCCAGATTGAATTTCATTAAAAAAAATCAGGACCACACACACACACACACAGAGATTCCCAAATACTGCACTCTTTCAGTATAATAATATATATGTACTCAGTTAAGGACTCAATAGTCTCAGAGATCAATACTCATTGAAGAGTCACGATAGTGACACAAAACCCCCTAAAGTACTCAAAATTGAAAATAATAAAAGTTTATTAACATATATATTAACCAACGTTTAAAATATGAACCAATATATACAAGTGAAGGGTTAAAATCCTCAAAGTGGGTGTGGAACCAAGATGGAGGTAAGGCTACTATGATACAGCAAGTGTAATCCTAACAAAGTATCAGAAATAGTTGATAGGTTTTTAGAGGTCTTAGGTACTAGCGACTAGGAAGTCAAATAGTATAAGATCTGCTTGTCTCAAAATAAGCCAAAATCAGATAATAAAGTGCACATGTAGTCTCTTTCAGGCAGGAAGGCATTGCTGCAGCAATCAAGTTCTGCGAATAGGCAAACTATATGCACAATAATCTACAGTGAAAAAAGTTAAGTCCTCCAGCGCGTGTACTCGGTCCATCAACCCAACCAGGTGTACAGTATATGGGGAGAAAATAGACACAAAAAAGAGGTATAGGTACTATATAATTTTTTTTAATGCCTAAAATACATTTCTGGTTTTATTTACATAAATATAATATTTTAAATAGTGACTTGTAAAACACGTGATCCTTTGTTTAGATAGCTGAATAAATAGATATGGTTATATAAAGTATAATATGCTGATTTTAAAAGGGTGTCTATCCACCTTCTTGGTTTTTCCCTGCACAATGATTTCCGATTGTGTCTTCTATTGAAAAATATATGCCTTGTTATTTGCTATTGGAAAAAGGGGAAGGGGAAACACAAAATGGATGTGCCCCCTAAAAGAATTCACTAAACTGCACACCAACAAAGTGTAAAAATTAAATTTGAATAAATTTACTTAAAACATATATTACCAAAGCGTTGTGTACTGTGAATTAAAAATAAATTAAATTTAATTTATTTTTAATTCACAGTACACAACGCTTTGGTAATATATGTTTAAAGTAAATTTATTAAAATTTAATTTTTACACTTTGTTGGTGTGCAGTTTAGTGAATTCTTTTAGGGGGCACATCCATTTTGTGTTTCCCCTTCCCCTTTTTCTGATTCACTTTTCAGTTCACAGTTTGCACCCACAATTTTGATTACCATATTTATTTATTTGATTATTCCACTCAATTGGTGTGGTTCTGTGATCACTCCCTAACCCCTTTCGTGTTGTTTCTTTGCTATTGCCAGTAAAATATATAAAACTCAATATGTTTAGTTAAAGGGTTATACAGCTCAACCCCGTTATAGCGCGATTCACTATAACGCGGATCCGCTTATAACGCGGTTTGAGCGTAGACCCCGAATTTAAAAAAAAAATTACGTTTTTTTTTTTGCACACAAACTGCACACACTCACTGCACACTGCATACATTCACAGCACACTGCACACTCACAACACACGGCACACTCACAGCACACTGCACACACTCACAGCACACTGCACACACACATAGCACACTACACAGCACACTGCATACACTCATAGCACACACTCACAGCACACTGCATACACTCACAGCACACTGCATACACTCACAGCACACTACACACACTCACAGCACACTCTACACACTCAGCACACAGCACACACTCAGCACACACTCACAGCACACTCCATACACTCACAGCACACTGCACACACACAACACACTTAAACACTGACACACACTGACACACTGACACACACACACACAGTCTCACACAGTCAAATAAACACACACACACACACACACACAGACAGACACACTGTCTTTTTAAGGGAGCTTACTCTCGCAAGACGGAAGCAGAAGCAGGAAGCAGAGACAGGGAGAAGATGCCAGATGCCGGGTAAGTGCTGTGTGCTGTTGCCGCTGCCCCACCGGGTCTGGGAATGTGGGGAGAGTTCTCAGCTTTCCCCCTCCGACACATACGGTATCACCACAAAAAAAATTGGCGGCCATTTTTTTCCGCGACCCCGTTTGTAACGTGGTGGTTGCGGGTGGCCCCCGAGGACCACACTATAACGGGGTTGATCTGTATTACTGTACTTGACTAGTTTCATTCACTCGATTTTTAATATTGATTGATTTGGGGGGGAAAGCACCTTTAAAAACAACAGATGATAAACTCTGTTTACAAGAAAACTATAAACTATAAAACTTACAAATAAAGTATTATCCAACTTTAATATATTTTAAGATTAATGCAAGTATGTCTGGTAAGAGGTATATTTACTGCAAAGCATTCAAAATCTAATAATCTGTTGGAAAAAAAACACTTTTGAACATAATTTCTGCAAAGAGAAAACGGCTGAAAAACGTAACCATACAGCATGTCGTTAAAATATAAAAAAGGAAGATACCGTATAGCCAATTAATATATATATTTTCTTGGACTTGCTATGCGGGTCACTAGCTTAACAAAGCAAAACAGAGGAAAATCATAACTGCCACCTCAACACTCCTTAGAGCCATACTGCTGAAAGGGAGTAGCTATACCAGAGGAATTCTTACAAGTTCTCACATCTTAAAGATACCAGGAGCACATGTACTATACTGTAGTTTCTGCTTCGGTAATGTGCCCTACATCCTTTTGTTAGCATTTCCTGCCATTACTGTTCTAAACGTCTATGGCTTGCATAATTTCCCTAAGGCTAGCTCATTCATAGTATGGCTAACGACATTTATTTATTTTCTTGTGTTGTACAGTATATATTTCCACTAGCATGTTTTACTTGGTACGGGTTAGCACAAAAAAAGTTCAAAGTTAAATATTTAACTTTATTGGCCTTTGGGAGGGTATGTTAATTAATATGTTCATATGCTTCAGTAGCTGCCATCTGATGATATTGTGCATGATAATGAATATAGGAATGCTGGAAGCATATCAAAAGCTAGTGTGTACTTCTCTTTATTCATACCCAATCTCGCATCTCTCTCTCATTGACATTGTTGATATGGATATAGAAGAAAAAAAATAGAAGTTTACTAAATATAAATGTAATATTTTACTGAAGGTGATAATTCCAGTGTTTGTGCCCTTGTACTGATGTTGCCCACTTTATTTGAGCTATGCAATGATAGTGTGAGGGTAACAGACACTTCAATGGCCAATATTTAAAGTTGAAGCTGAATTGAAATGATAAATAAACTGGTGGGACTAAAAAAATACATTCCACAAATACAGATTTACATAAATTATATGTATATACCGTAATTAAGTGCAAACCTGTGAAACTTCATAAAACAACTGATACAGGGGCAACCTTTCCTGGTGCAAGTCCTAAGCAAGTGTTCTTCATTATTTGCCTACATTTGTAATGTGCAGAATTGCCTAAAGAAGGAATACTGAAAACTGTTATTGGACTGCACAGACCAGTCCTTAGAAGGTGCCAGATAACCTTCTCTCAGTCTTTACCCAGAGCTTCTAGCACACATACTAATTATGTTGTCAAAAGGCAAGTAATGCATTTTTGGCCAGAAATGTATACGGTCATGTTAGCTTTGTTATTACTGTAGAACAAAAATAAGTGTTAGTCAAATACTTATGTGTACCTGAGTTTACATCTGTTGTTTATCTCATACTGTACAAATTGTTACAGTTTGTGACATTTATTTTTATTAAACTACTACAGTATTTTTCATGAAACCTACTACATGTATTCTTTATCATATACTGATGACATCAGAAAGTGTCCCAAAATGGTTCAATGGACATACAGATGTACTGTAGTGAGTCGCAGTTCCACAGCATGTCCTGGTGCTGAAAATAGTTTTGCTACAGTATATCTCTATGACGTTATGTAACAAAGCCCATTTCTTGCACCTTACACCTGTTTGTGTCAATGCATGATGGTAACATGCTCAAATATTGTGCCATATATAGTATAGATGTAGTAAGACTTATGTGCTTATTCTAGTAGCTCCAAAGTGTTCACAAGAAGCCGAATAAAATGTGAGGAAAAAACGGTGTTCTCACTAGCAAATCAATTCTTCTAAACCGCTTCTAAAAAACAAAAATGACAACCGCGTGGTTTAACAGCCAATCTGCCCGGTTTGTACTTTCTTTAGAAGCGGAATGACCAGAGGTGGTGTTAGCTCCATCCTCAGTCTGACTTATGGGTTTGCTCTGTCAGCCAAAACTATATTTCATGCTTTTGATGTAACTCTCAATACCAATCACGCCACCCTTTAGATGGTGTTAAACAAATGCGAGTTTTTATAAGCGGTTTGCATAGCAGATCAACAGTACTAAAATAACAGTTGTGGGCAAAAAATGCGAGTTTGATGCTTTTTTGACAAACCAATCGGATTGCCAGAGCAAGAGGGAAACCTCTTCTAAAAATGCAGTGTGGATGTGGTTTGGACATGCCATAAAGGCTTACAGAATAGCAAAGGAGCCAATCCGCTTCTAAAGAGACATTCAGAAACGCTTTGTTACACTTTAGAGCTACTATAATAAGCCCCTTACTATCTTAGCACAGTGTAGAGCCCCAGGACATTGACCACAACTGCCCCATGCTGGAGGATTATCGATAAGGTTGGGCCAGTCAGGAAGCAGGGCCCTCTACAGTGCGATCGAGGTAGCACTTTCTCCAGTTTTTAATCTTTTTAATCACTGGCTCTGGAGTAAGTAAGTCTTGCTACATCTTTATGTTAGACTTTGATTTTAAGAGCTACAACAGTAGGAAAATAGTAGGGAAATAGTTAAATGATTAATATATTGAAGTGAAACTTCTTAGCTGACTGTGGCTCATTGGAAAATCTCATAGGGTAAAATGAATTGAGTTGTGACTTACTATGAAACGGAAGTAGCATACTGCACATGTGCAGACTGGGGCTGCAGAAGGGGGCACAAGTTCTCAACATCACTGTCTACGCTGGCCGAACTTAACAAAGATTGGGGGCATGCGCACACCATTCATGCGCTCCCCCTGCCTTACCAAGTAGTTCCACAGCCTTGAGCCTCCCAATCTCCTCTACCCTGCGATCGTGAAAGTGGCAGGGATAGTGTGCATGCAGGTACTGAAGGATCGTGAATTGTGCGCATGCGCGTGATAATTCAGGTTTGGTCCGGCTCCCAGAGAGCACAGTATCGCAATTTATGACCGGCTCCCTGGCTGCATGTGAACAGATTCAAGGTACAACCACTGCTACATGTGTGCTTTCCACAATAAATATGGCACTGGTAGTTAACCCCTTCATTGCCTTAGCGGTTAACCGCTAAGGTAATGAAGTTGCCTGTAAATACATTTTTCATGCACCTGATTCATGCCGGGGGACTACAGTGCTTATATTAATGTGTATCAGCTCTGGAGACCCCTGGCATCAATCTGATGCAGGAAAAATGCAATTGTTTTCTAAGTCTCTTTCTCGCGGCCGCCTCTGAAGCTTCTCAACAGCTTCATGCCAACGTTTCTATCGTGAGGAATTTGGGAGGAAATCGCCATTCTAGAGCCGCGATAAACTGCTATAATTACACAAGTTTCAAAACTGGCGATAAAGGGCTTATCGTGGCTTATCGCAGCTTATTGCTGCTCACTTTGCAGTGTTTTTGGCTAGAGCCAAAAATGGCGATTCAGCCCACTTATCGAGGCTTTCTGAATCGCTGTAGGCATTTTTGGCCAATAACCGCTAAAAAGCCTTGATTAGTGGGTTATGACGTCTACTAGAATAGGCCCCCCAACAGTATCTTAACATATCACACATGATATATATATATATAAATATATATATACATACATTCATACATATATATACATATATATATATATATATATATATATATATATATATATATATACATATATATATTTATTAACAGTCATAATTTTGTTTAAAAAGAGTGGTGTGTGAGGGTCACGCGTGTGAAACATATATAATCATTGCATTTTATTAATAATTTTGTACTTTAGTTTATAATTTAAATGGAATTAAACACTTTTGCAAGTGTAAAAAGACTAAGATGTTTCACTTCTAACATGCATGCTCGCCAAACACACTTTTTTATAATATGTATGTCTAACTTTGCACTAATTCATCAATCTCTTAATTTTTACACATGTAAATCTAATTGACCTATGTTTAAATGGGAAATCCCATGCAAATTTTAAATGTTAGTTAAACATCCAGATGTAGCAGGCTTCATTGTTCACTTTTTGGTAGGATATTGTGAGATTGCCATTGAATACTATAGAAACGGTGATATTCTGTGTTATAACAGTATATATTGTGTTCTCTTGGGGCACAATGAAGTATGCTATATCTGGATAATACTGTATGAATGAGTTTCTAATTACAAGTATTTTTTATCCGTGAGATTTTGGCCAAGCTACACTAAGCTCCATTAGGCTATTTAACATAACATTAACCTAAATTAACATTAGGTTAATAGTAAAGCTTATCCAATAAAAGGAATAACCTAACATTAACCCAATTTTGCTCCTTTCAAATGCATATTGTTCTTTCCATTAGTGCCTGTGATATACCAAAGAGGAAGTCCTCCTAACCTATCCACTAAAAATTTGAGATGGGAAAATTTATATTTACATTGGATTCAAACTGTGGTGAAAAGTTGGCCAATTTCTACTTAAATCTATTCAGGTTAATGCAGGGAAATAATGTTGGGTTATTTAGGTCTTACTATGCCTTAAGGTGATCTTAGTGCCATCCAGGCCTCTGAAATATAACTTTTGGTGACCATTGGGCGAGAGATAGAAAAATAGAGAGCTTGAAGAGATTCAATAGATGTATTTGACGCAGAGTTACCGTATTGTTGGTGCATGCAAAGCAGATGAAATATCTCACAACCAACTTATAAATACTTAATTCTTAGTAAATATGGCAGAATTTTAAAAAATGGTTCCGCCATCTTTTTTACACAAAAATATAGAATTTTTGTAATTCTAGGCCACACAATCTCTGCTTGTACTGTACCATCCTTACTGTTTTTAATATTTACCCAAGTAAATGCAGTAACGGAATCAGAGTGGAATTAAATCTATATCCAGCAGCATGGACTTTCTCTCTGTAATGTTTAATGAAGATTAGTGCCACAGGAATGTGGAGAGATGTCCATTCAAAAAGTTATTGATTGTATTGAGAGTAGCAAAAAAGAGTTATTCAGTATCCTAAGATTCTCAAGTTTCATGGTCTTTGTTTCTATAGAACAGAATATCCAAAATCTCCCCACAATCAACACAATATATGCAGTAACACTGTAATTAGTAGCAATAAGGTAATGTATTTTGCCTCATGTAATGAAATACTTTATATACACATTCATATATTTATACAAGTACACTCCCGAAGTTCATATTAAATATAAAGGTTGTATACAAGGTGGATCCAAGAGGAGATCCAAAAAAGACCCTCACATAATGCACTCAATGCTAGTAAGATACATTTTGATTGGACTATATATCCATGAGATACATTATCTCCATAGGGCTGGTATCAAAACGAAAGGTCAGCTACTAAAAATGTAAATAATACATCATCAAAAATTACATTGTGAATGTTTATTATTTACAGTGATGTTAAAATCCCCGTTGTTGAGCGGCAGCGTAGTAGTATGCTGGGATAGATATACTTAATACTCGCATATGTAATCTCAAACGTGTAAATAAGCATTTGAGCGCAAGTATAAGAAAATCAAGTATAGTGGACAATAAAAATAGTATATCAGATGGTGTGTAATGCATAGAGAAGTATTAATGCCAAGTAATGGAATGGTATAACTCTATAGTAAATAGACATACTGTACAAGACCAATGGAAAGAAAACCATATTGGCAAACAAATAAATGCAGGGTCATACAGTCAAATGAATATGGGTGTATCTATATACTGTACTCATATATAAAGATATGTAGCAGGCATACTGTCAGTATACACAGGATAGACAGATGTATTAGTAGCAAATGCAAATAGCTCTCAGACGTGGGTGGAAAAATTACAAATCACGTTTGTAATCACGTGGTCTCTAATGCTGTTAAATAAACACCCAAAAGTGGTATATCAGTAATTGTAGTAGTATACCGAAGCATTACACATTACTATTGTTAGAATAATCCCTTAGTTGCTGGGGTGTAGTAGTCCTAAGAAATATCTAGGGTGTAGTCACAAGTGCAGTCTGTAAAAATAAGCAAATTAATATAGTTACTAGTAATGCTAATAACATGGTCCACTTAGTTCTAAAGATAGTGTCTGGCGTCTCTGATACTCAGAAAATATATTGATCATGACGGACCATAGGAGAGAACCACTGTATACAAGCTGTACAATCAGGAGCTTCCAAAGGAGGTGTCGCTGTACCGCTGACGTCACTGTTGTGACGTCTCAACTATCCAACGCACGTTTCGTGTGGAGGTCAAGCTTCATCAGGGAGGAGCAGTTTTAGTATGCCGACGTTTACCAACATCTATATACACAGAATGTGCTGGAGGAGTTGCACGCTTGACCAATCATAGCGGTATGTATATAAACATTTCAAATATAACGATAGAGGGAACCATGTTATATAGATTAATTGACATCTGGATCATAACGGGAGCCATGCTTACACCTCATTATAAGCGGATCCGCGTTGTAGCTGATCGTACTATAACGGGTTTGAGCTGTATATCCAGCCACGTCTGAGAGCTATTTACATTTGCTACTAATACATCTGTCTATCCTATTAATACAGATAATATGTCTGCTACATATATTTATGTAGCCATGTGTAAAATTGGTGTACAGATCTCTCTCATGCTGGCAGTAATCCTGGTAAGAAGGCAGGGGTGCCAGTATCTATCATGGAGGTTTGCCCTCAAACCCTGGTGAAGTGTCATATGAGGCAAAGGAAGTGACAGCATGCTTTGTGTCCACTGTTAGTGACATAGAGGTGGGTCTTTCTGGAGTCTATATATTACACAGCACTGCCTAAAGTTAGGGTTCTTATGTTCATCCTGAGTGAAGTGTCTGCAGCAGTTCAAGTCGGTCTGTCAGAGAGTCAAGTTCAAGCTGGTTACAAACTGTGTCCACGGACCTGGCACAGCTGGTGTTCTCCCTTAGGGGAGAGGTGGAGATCAACTCAATTAAGAGAGGAGGAACCTTCTGCATGGAGTACCTCATGGAAATGTGCGGCTAAGTACGGCCGCTATGATGGGCAGTCTGCCACGTAACATGCTACTAAAGATGAGAGAGTAGGATTTTCAGCGCTCGTGCTGTATAGAAATGTAGATAGTCCCTTTGCAGCATGCACATGGAGCATCTCCCCAGAAGCTCTCAACTCAAGGTGAACACCCCTGAAAAGGGGGGAAGGCACCCTGAAAAACAAGGTATAAAACATGCACAAATGCGCACCAGGGATTAGTGAAAGGTAATTTATTAAAAATGTACACAATAACTGAGGGGATCCAACCCCACCTCAGAACAGCTGTGCAGTAGTGCGGCTAAGTGCCACCAGAATGAACTAGTAGTGACTATACCCTAAACTGCACAGTATACAAATGACAGTAAAATTCATATAAAATAAACCATGAAAGAAAAAACAACATGAAACAACCTATCTAGCGATTGGTGTAGAAACCGCCATAGGGTAAACACTGGCAAGGGGAGACAGACACTCACACTGAGACAGACAGCAGACTTGCGGTGTCTGCAGAGGATCCAGATCTCGGCACCGCGGAGATGGAATGAACCGCTGCTGTCTCCTGCAGGCTCTGTCACAGCTTGCCAGCAAACACGCGCAGGATGACCTGTCGTGACCTTTACGCGTTTCGCACCACGTGCTTCGTCAGGAGGTCACAGCAAAAGATAATAAAAATAAAACAAAGGTGCAACAGGTATCCGTGAACATGCACAGAGAAGGCACTGGAGGAGAGGCAGCAGTGAAAAACTTCACCAATTAGGCTTATATTAAGCATTATTTACTAATTGGTGAAGTTTTTCACTGCTGCCTCTCCTCCAGTGCCTTTTCTGTGCATGTTCACGGATAACTGTTGCACCTTTGTTTTATTTTTATTATCTTTTGCTGTGACCTCCTGACGCGTAGAGGTCACGATAGGTCATCCTGCGCGTGTTTGCTGGCAAGCTGTGACGGAGCCTGCAGGAGACAGCAGCGGTGCATTCCATCTCCGCGGTGCCGAGATCCGGATTCTCTGCAGACACCGCAAGTCTGCTGTCTGTCTCAGTGTGAGTGTCCGTCTCCCCTTGCCAGTGTTTACCCTATGGCGGTTTCTACACCAATTGCTAGATAGGTTGTTTCATGTTGTTTTTTCTTTCATGGTTTATTTTATATGAATTTTACTGTCATTTGTATACTGTGCAGTTTAGGGTATAGTCACTACTAGTTCATTCTGGTGGCACTTAGCCGCACTACTGCACAGCTGTTCTGAGGTGGGGTTGGATCCCCTCAGTTATTGTGTACATTCTTAATAAATTACCATTCACTAATCCCTGGTGCGCATTTGTGCATTTTATATACCTTGCTATTAAAGATGCCCTGGTTCAAGAGATCCTTCCTGAGTGAGTTTGGAGTTATTCCCCATGAAGATGCACCAAGGAGTTCCCTGTCAGATACTCCTCCCTGCTGCCGTAGGGATCCTGATGGGGTGGAGGCGCTGTACCAAATGTGAGTTAGGACTCAGAACACTACCTCAGACGCCTGTCATGGTGATATTCCCCATTACCAACCCGCAGGAGACTCAGGAGTCCTGTTGCCAGAAGGTGCACCACAGCAGACATACATGTAATTGAGAGCAGATTACAACCACAGGGGCCAATATGAGATTGGGTGGGGTCTGACCGTTACATTTATATATGAGTATATAGATACACCTATATTCATTTGACTGCATGACCCTGCTTTTATTTGTTTGCCAATACGGGTGATTTTCCATTGGGTCTTGTATGTCCATTTACCATAGAGTGTATACCATTTCATTACTTGGTATTAATACTTCTCTATGCATTACACACCATCTGATATACTATTTGTATAGTCCACTATACTTGATTTTCTTATACATGCACTCAAATTGCTTATTTACACGTTTGAGATTACATATGCAAGTATTAAGTATATCTATCCCAGCATACTACTACGCTGCCGCTCAACAATGGGGATTTTAACATCACTTTAAATAATAAACATTCAATGTGTAATTGTTGATGTAATAAAGTGTTATTATTTTTCTTTTTAGTAGCTGACCTTTGGTTTTGATACTAGCCCTATGGAGATAATGTATCTCATGGACATATAGTCCAATCCAAATTTATCCTACTAGCATTGAGTGCATTATGTGAGTGTCTTTTTTTGATCTCCTCTTAGATGCACCTTGTATATAATATATACTTTCCCTCCATGCACCTTGTGTCTTAATAGACTATCAATTCAGGATAACATAAAGGATGAGTGGTCCGGTCCATCTTTGCTATATTGTATAAATTTAAAGGTTTGCTGACTTTTCCTGTAAGAGATACAAGGATGTTTGTCTTAAAGGAAGTGCTGCTGTACTGTCTTGGCAGGAGACTGACTTTGAGATAAAAAGCATTGTCACTTTATCAAGTGGGTTGTCAAATATTATAAGATATTATCCATTTCTAGAGGGTATATTACCAGGAAGAATGGATCACAACCCTACTAAATAATTCAAGAGCATACAAAGAAGCAAAGAAGTTTAAAAAATAATGGTGTATTTTATTGCAAGTTTAGCAATTCAGCCACAGAAACAGCTTAAGAAAATTCCAAGAAAAAGATGGGCATTTTGCCATTGGCCTATTCAGTGACATGTACTGTAACTACAGATGTCCTTTTGAAATAATTTAGCAGTAAGTAGTAATACAGACAGTATTGTTATATGGGAAGTCGCCACCAATATACAGTAGTTTTCAGCATTCATGTGGTGCTTTGTTAAATAGTTTTCTTAATATTGAATTTGTCCCAAAAAATATAAACATCTTAACAATGTTGCTTGGGTAGAAGCGCCATATTTAAACAGTATTTGAATAATGCCTAACTATAATAATGTAGCTGCTGTGATTGTTATCTATTACACTATAAATTATATATATTTCTAATCTGGCTGATTATATTTGAGATAATGTTGCGATTGACATTAGTAGCATCACAAAACATTTAATGTGTACAGTACCAGGACAGACAAAGTTTACTTATAATTGTACTTCATACAGGACACCTACAAGCTCATATTGAACCCCCAAAATAACCAACAACATATGTATAAGCATAAAAGTGTCACAGAGGAGTGCTACTGAGCATGGCAATATATATTTAAAACCAGAGACAGAACATAAAACACAGACAGAGCTTAGTGCACATCCAGTGAAACTCATACACGGTACAGTGCCTAAATATATATGTATAGATATCTATTAAATAAAATGGTCTTTTAGTTTAACATTTTGGCCAAATTGTTGTAAGCCCCTGAGCCACTACACGGCAGACCACATCTTAAGGGTCCCTAACACTAATATAAATTCTTAATAACTTTTACATACAGGACACCTACAAGCTCATATTGAACCCCCAAAATAACCACAACATATATATAAGCATGTAAGTGTCACAGAGGCGTGCTACTGAGCATGGCAATATATATTTAAAACCTGTCTGTGTTTTATGTTCTGTCTCTGGTTTTAATTATAATTGTACTTGACAGATTTAACAAGACAAAATATTCTCATTACTGTAATTGACAGAAGATGAACATATAAAGTAAAGTATTGCTAGTAAAGTCACCTCATCGAAATGGTAATAATATGGCATTAAGCCCTTAGCAATGGTCATAAATGTTCAATTTAAAAGTCAGTATATATATATATATATATATATATATATATATATATATATATATATAGTGACAAACGGCTTACTCCGGGGCTCCGCCGTCTGTCCGGGACTGTTAGAACACGGTCTTTTAGGGTAGGTTAAATGATGAGGTGTCACATGCTGTTCCTTTAAACAGGCTATGCCTGGTTTATTCAGTCCCAGGCACTGAGACTGCCACAGTGCATACAACAGAAACACAGCAAAACAAAAAGCTGCTCACCTGAGCAATAACTTAACTTAGGTTTTCCCTGACTCAGGGTTGAAGTGGCTTTTCCACTTCCAACAACAAAACAAGCTACTTTGCAGTTTTAGACAAAAAGGAACAGAATGATTTAACCTGTTTGGGGAGAGGCTTTTCCCCTCTCTGCTTCCAGCAGCCTTCCTGTCTCCAGGCTCTTGGGGAGAGGGCAGAGGAACCAGGAAATCAGTCTTAAATATCTGATTTCTAATTAGCATGACAGGTGACAGAAATCAGGCAGCAGACAAACTCTGGTCTGGATCCCTCATCCCTCAGTTCCAGCACTTGCCAAACTGTGGGATGGAGTGCATGTATTATGAGGCTGCACTCCCAGGCCAAACAGGATAGAAACTGTTCAGTATCCTGGGAGCCCTATATATGGAATTTATTACCATCCCCTGGTTTCTGTCACATATCCTCTCCCCCAGCTCAGACATCGAGGGATGAGCGACCATGGATATTAGGGAGTGCATCCTTGACAACCCGTCATCATTGACATGTTTGTGCCCTGACCTGTGTTCCACAGAAAATTTAAAGGGTTGTAGGCTTAGGAACCACCTGGTCACTCTAGCATTCTTCTCTCTGTTTTGACACATCCAGGTGAGGGGTGCATGATCCGTGACCAACCGGAATTTTCTCCCCAACAGATTTGAGCGTCTCTACAGCCCACTTTATTGCGAGACACTCTTTCTCGACTATGGAGTAATTTTTCTCCTGGGGATTTAGTTTCCTACTTAAATAAAGGATGGGGTGCTCCTCACTTGGAGACTCCTGGTAGAGTACAGCCCCCAGCCCTACCTCAGATGTGTCGGTTTGAACTAAAACCTCTGCCAATAGAATACCCCAGATACTTGGCCTCCTTCAGACCAATAGTGCATTTAGCGGGGTTGGCAGTTAGTCCAGCAGACCGAACTGCGTCAAGCATAGCTTGGACCTTTGGAAGGTGGGATTGCCAATCTTCACTATGGATTACCACATCATCCAGGTAGGCGGCAGCGTACAGAGCATGTGGTTTTAAAATTTTATCCATCATTCTTTGGAATGTGGCGGGAGCTCCATGTAAGCCAAAAGGCAGCAACCTATACTGAAAGAGGCCATCTGGGGTTGAGAAGGCTGTCTTTTCTTTTGCCCTTTCTGTGAGGGGAACCTGCCAGTACCCTTTTGTTAGGTCTAGGGTCGTGAGATATCGGGCTTTGCCCAGTCTCTCTACCAGTTCATCAACCCTGGGCATAGAATAAGTATCAAATTTTGACACTACGTTTAATTTACGGTAGTCATTGCAAAACCTTGTTGTACCATCTGGCTTTGGGACTAAAACTATAGGGCTGTTCCACCCACTTTGGGATTCCTCAATTACGCCTACATTTAGCATTTTTTTAACCTCTAAATTTATAGCCTCTCTTTTGGCCTCTGGGATTCGGTACGGTTTAAGGTTAACTCGGACCCCCGGTTCAGAGACTATGTCATGTTTAATTACGTTAGTTTTACCTGGCTGTGTAGAGAAGATTTCTTTGTTCCTTCTCACTAAACTCTGGACCTCTCGTTTCTGATGAACAGACAGGGTTTCAGCTATGCTAACCTCTGGGTCAAGTTTGATTCAATTTAAATTAGCAGAAAGATGGCTCCATAGAGACTCTAACAATATAAACATGATTTACAAGTTACTAGCTTGCCTACCTATTTCCATTTTCTTCTAACAATACAAAAAGTAAATTTAGCCTAAACTTAATATTTACTGTTGTAGCGTTTGTCTACAGTTTTCATGGATATCTGTAGAAATAAAAATAATAAAATCTGTGCAGATTGTACACTTTCTTGGTTACATTAGATTTCATATTGTAAGATCTGCTATGCTTCTCTATCTAGAGCATTTACATTGAAAATACAGTAACTGCATAACATTTTCTGAACTAATCAACTGCACTTATCAGTGTTGAATTAGACCTGGCTGACACCCCCAATCTCACATTGGCCCCTGTGGTCTAACCAGTCCCCATTACATGGTCGTGTCTGGTGGTGCACCTGTTGGCAACAGAGCTCCTGAGTATCCCGCATGATGTTGTGTGGGGATGTCAACCCAGACAGGCAGCTGAGGTAGTGAGCTCAGCCGCTCATCTTGTGATGTACTTTCCCTTCAAAAGGTCTGCCCTCCCAATGGAGTTGGATCATCTCTCCCCTCAGGGAGATCACCTCCTGTGCCAGGTCCCTGGACACAGTGTAGGCTCAGTTAGCCTTAATGCTGCGGCTCTTCACTATAACTGCCCCACTAGTTAGCTCACTAGTGGGCTCCTTAACCTCCAACTGGAACCTAGTCATGTAGAACAACTAACTTTGGGCAGTGCTGTGCCTTATATACCTCAGGAACAGGCACATCTCTGATGTCACTAACGGTGGACTCAGAGCATGTTACCACTCCCCTTGAATACATATGACACCTCACCAGGGTGTGAGGGCAAACCTCCATGATTGATACTGGCAATCCTGCAACTTACCAGGTTTACTGCCAGCATGAGAGAGAACTGTATGCCATTTTACAGCATGGCTACACAGGTATATATTAGTAAATGATTAATTAGTCATAACAAATACTCTTTAAATAATAAAATGTTATCTTGATGATTTTATCATTTTAATGCAAACCCGAGAGTGGTTGTAATTCCCCTTTCTATTTGTTGTTAAGATTAAGATGTCTGTGTGCACACTTAATTTATATTATACATGTATTCTGACTAACACTTTATAGATATTAGAACTTATTTTTTTTCACATAATGAAAAGTAACAGTTACATTAACTTAACATTAAAATTAAATGACAGTAGCTGAGTGACAGGAAAATTCAATTTTCAGTCAAATATAAACCCACTGGAATCTCTTCCAAGCTTCAGATCACACCTGATTATTATTTGAGGAGAGAGAGAGAGAGAGACCGAGAGAGAGAGACCGAGAGAGAGACCGAGAGAGAGACCGAGAGAGAGAGACCGAGAGAGAGAGACCAAGAGAGAGAGACCGAGAGAGACCGAGAGAGAGAGACCGAGAGAGAGAGACCAAGAGAGAGAGACCGAGAGAGAGAGACCAAGAGAGAGAGAGAGAGACCGAGAGAGAGAGAGAGACCGAGAGAGAGAGAGACCGAGAGAGAGAGAGTGATCGAGAGAGAGAGAGACACCGAGAGAGAGAGAGAGAGACAGAGAGAGAGAGAGAGAGACAGAGAGAGAGAGAGACCGAGAGAGAGAGAGAGAGAGAGAGAGAGACCGAGAGAGAGAGACCGAAAGAGACAGAGAGACCGAGAGAGAGAGAGAGACCAAGAGAGAGAGAGAGACCGAGAGAGAGAGAGACCGAGAGAGAGACCGAGAGAGAGAGAGAGAGAGAGAGAGACCGAGAGAGAGAGAGAGAGAGACCGAGAGAGAGAGACCGAGAGAGAGAGAGAGAGAGAGAGAGACCGAGAGAGAGAGAGAGACCGAGAGAGAGAGAGAGAGAGAGAGAGACCGAGAGTGACCGAGAGAGACCGAGAGAGAGAGAGACCGAGAGAGAGACCGAGAGAGAGACCCCATAGCGCAATATGAAATGTATTTTGGGAAGGGAGAGGATAAACGAGGGGATCAAGCACACTTACAAAGAATCAAAATAAAACAAGCGTTTGTGCATAAGCGTTTGTGCATAAAATCACCGCCAACGATGTAGGAGGACTGTCCCAGGACTGCATCAAAACTCCTCCAGATCCGAATCGCCCGTCGCAAGGTAGGAAATGCCCCGATGTAGGTGGATCACTTCACAGCTACCAGACAAAAGAATAAACGCGGCACGATCCGGCCACAATATGATTGACAATCATTGGAGTCAGGAAGGAATTTATTTCCCCCTTATGAAATATCAATGGATGATACTGTATGTCACTGGGGTTTTTTATTGCCTTCTTCTCGATCAATATACTGTACAGTAAGTACGGATATAGGATAAAGTATTTGTCGTCTAAATTTTAGCATAGGTTGAACTTGATGGACGCATGTCTTTTTTCAACCTCATCTACTATGTAACTATGTAATATTAACGTTCACCATATACAGTATATCTACACGGCCGCCAAAATGCACACACTATGCAATTGGTCAATAATAGATCACAAAATACTTTGCTATAGTCAAATAAAAATATTGGATATTGCTGTACAAAATAGATAAGGAGGTTAAAGATAATAGTAGAGCATGCAAAACAAAAGAAAACTTGAAGCAACATTAAAATCATTTTTTAACAAGCATCTAACTTCATGGGCCTCATGCAGTAAGCGACGATTATGTGAAATCGGCAAGCTTATCGATTAGTCATGTTATTGGCGTTTTTCCCTCTCCGTATGCAGTAAGTGCCGAATACATTCAAAATCAACCAGAAAACAAATCCGCCCACTCTCACGATGATGAGCCGATCACACACAGGTGTATCGGCGTGCGTGGCGGGGTGCTGTTAGGTTGCACAATCACAAATCTTGCTGAATCAGGCGAAACAAGCATGTTTTTGATTGCGCGCCATATTTAAAGGCAACGTGTACTGCTAATCATTCTCTGTGTTGTTGGGAGTGAGAGAGAGAGAGAGACGCACAGAGCTGGACGATTGAACATTTGCATATTGACTGAGAGACTTGTTGTGTATTGGGTGAGCTTTGTCCTTTGTTGTTTTGTTTACATCTTTGTCTTGTTTTATATGTGGAAGTGGGTCGTGTGATTGCCTGTACATTTCTTGTCTGTTTTTTGTGAGTGCTGGAAGTATGCCCGCAAAGCGTGGGAAGAGTGATGCTGGTGGGAGTGGGAGTGCTACTCGTGCGAGTACGCGTCGGAGTGAACGTTCTGTTCAGGGGAGTGATGTTGCTGGTGCACCGAGTGGTGTTGCTGGGAGTGGGAGTGCTGGTGCTGGGAGTGGGAGTGCTGTTGTTGGGAGTGGGAGTGCTGGTGCTGCGAGTGGTGTTGCTGGGAGTGGGAGTGCTGTTGTTGGGAGTGGGAGTGCTGTTGCTGTGAGTGGGAGTGCTGGTGCTGGGAGTGGGAGTGCTGTTGCTGTGAGTGGGAGTGCTGGTGCTGGGAGTGCTGGTGCTAGGAGTGTGAGTGCTGGTGCTAGGAGTGTGAGTGCTGGTGCTAGGAGTGTGAGTGCTGGTGCTAGGAGTGTGAGTGCTGGTGCTAGGAGTGGGAGTGCTGGTGCTAGGAGTGGGAGTGCTGGTGCTGGGAGTGCTGCTGGTGGCGCAGTTGCTGATGGGGTGTCTGGTGGTGGCGTGCTTGCTGGTGGCCAGCTTTTGGAGGCTCTTCCATTGGAAGAAGGAGAGTCCAGTCAGCACCAGCCAAGCTCTGACCCTAAACCTGCTCGGAAGAAACGTGTGGAGAAGCCACGTAATCCTCGCTTCAATGACCAGGAAAATAGGGCTCTTGTCACTGGCATTCTGGAGCACTATGACAGTCTCTATGGACATTTAGTAGGTAAGTGTACCTTTACATTTATTATTCAAATACATGTGATCCTAGGTCATCTGAGTTTTGTTCATATGCAAATATGGGTACACAATATCTTTCTATGTTCATTAGTGTGGAAACACAGCTTTTTATCATGCCTTACAAGGACAAATAAACACAGGCGGTCAATTTGCCAGAACTGCATACAATATGAATGCAAGCTTGCTTACATGTATAGGTTTAGTAGTGAATGCTCATGTGCTTCACATATTACACATAAAACAGCATCTTTGCTATCTCTTGGAACAGCTAGCAGTGTAGGAAACTGGTGCTTATATTATTATTAATTTACCTCATATCTTTTATATGTTTTTCAAGGGCGGACAAGTGCAGCAAGCAAAAAAGAAATGTGGGACACAATAGTCATTGGTGTCAATGCCTGTGGGAATAGTGTCAGGGACAAGTATCATTGTTGGAAAAGATTTGATGATATTAGGTCCAAATTGAAAAAGAAAATACAAGACCAACGCGTGCATGCTACTGGCACTGGAGGTGGGCCCACACCACAACGTCTCATATTGACTCCATTGGAGGAGCTGCTTCGGCCAAAATTACTTACCGTCGTCGTGGAAGGCTTGGCTGGTGACCGTGACATTGGAATTTATCCGTCACAATTTCCAGCAGGTGATAAATATTACTGTACTAGGCGTGTCGTTGCTTACAGTTATTTTGCATATTTACACTGCTTTTTATACTGTCTTCACAATATAAGCATACCTGCATCTATATATGTATATGTCTGATTCTGTATATATATATATATATCAAAATAGACATATATGTAGTAGTCCTACTAAAAGCAGTAACTAATATAGCACGTGCCATTGCGTGCTCATTTACATGTGAATTCCCAAAATGCATAGCTGCAGTGGAAGCAATTGATGGTGGGCGAAGATGGGGAACAACAGGGTAGTACACATGTGTTACACATGTTCATGAGAAATTATTAGTAGCTACAGGTACAGAACAGAAATATGTATCATATTATTGTGTATTTTATTGATTTTACTCCGACAAACATGACATTACTGCCTATTTTAAGCATGCATCAAAGAAATTGCATGCAACGGCCTACAAACATCACTGGCACTAACACATCTATAGTTGCTTATGAAAAGGTCCATTTTTGCTTAATGTCATATACAGACAGCATAATGAGGCACACGTAGAATATGGTATGTCATTGTTTTCATAACTTAAACACTGCAGATGACTACTTAGCTCATCTACCATTGTGTTAAAGCAGCTGCAATTAATATCTCATCACAGCATACACTTCAACAGAGGGGGTGGGGTTCAGCACACACACTAATTACAGCCTCATTTCACGGTCAACTTAGTTCACACCATTTGCACCTGTTTCAAGTCATTGAAAGGTGTGGCTGATTAGGCTTTTTGGGGAAGGGAATACCGTTATTACAACCTGACTAGCACAACTGAAGTTAATCACACTCATTTGAAAGCTTAACTTTAGCTACTAAATGCCCCAACAACTCATTACTTATCAAAGCGTACGTCACACATTAGTTCACTCATATCTATAGTTGAACTACTATGAAAGACACATTATCACACACTGCATGTGTTGTCTTGTTGAGTCACAGCCACATTCAGGTGTGCCACATCTTCGATTAATGTACCACACATATCCTCTACCAAAAACAACACTTTTTGCAATATGACCACCTTCATGATAACCATTGTGAATGGTCATCTCATGATAGTTATGTACATTATGATACTGATATCACTACACAACATATGATTTTTATGTACTCATTTAATCTATTTATCCTCACGCATTACTGCAGAAACATAGTATGTTGTATGTTAGGGAACTCAAAAATTCTAAGTACACAGGCATGTACAGTGTTATTACAACTATTTATGTTCACTTTCACACACATTTTCGGTTAAGGAACTGATGTTGTTAGTTAATCATAAATACAGAACATACAATAAGTGTTTGTTCAATATTTACACATGTAAATGTAAAACTTATGTTATTGTTATATATAGTTGCCCCTGGAGGACATGTGTCACCTGAGAAGGAACAAGTGTCTTCACCTGGGTCAGCCAGCTCAACACTACTAGAAGGTGAGTGTATCATTTGCTGGCCATATAATATGTGCTCTTCTATATGTTATGTTGTCATGTGCATTATTTGTTTTGCACATCTTCTTTAAATAGGATTACTTAGTGTCAGTGGAAATTAAGTGTAAGGCAACATGTATTGTGTTAGTGATGTTAATTATCATGTAGGACTTCTGAGTTTAGAGCAACTTTTCATTCATTCATATTTCATACTGAGTCCAAACATTATTCGTAAGTCAAGGTAGTTTTTAATGAGGTTATAAAACGTATGCTAACATGTTAGGTGTTACTTAGGACACAGTACAATTACATAGTAACACAGCATACATTAACATGCCATTTAATAATGTGTACATTTCTTTTTAGAACATCATGGTGATGAGGATGATGAGTATGATGAGGATGACGCCACAGAAGAGACTGAAATACAATCATGTGACCATGAAGAGGTGCCAATAGAAACTGTTGTACCGCCAAATCGTCCATCAACTTCCACATACGATGCAATTGTAGCTTCAGAGGGAAAAATAGTGGACGCAGAAAATCGTCGCCATTCAGACATGATGACAGTGCTGGAAAGGATGATTGGACTGCAGGAAGAAACAGTATCACAATTGGCACATCTCCACAGAGTCTTCATTGAAGTGCCTAAACAGTTGCAAAAAATCAACACCTCATTCGAAGCATTAGTTGTTCAGCAAACACAAGCTAATTACTGGAGAATGACTAATGTACCACAATTCAACACCTCCCAGCCAGGATCTGTTCATGCAGGTCAGTTTTCACCACATTCATCTGATATTCATTCACCAGGCCCAAATGTTACCGGTCAAGTAGCAGACATTGCTGTGCAGGTTCCTGATGACATCCTACCGCTGCCATCTGTACAAATTCAGCAGCAGACACCTACAAAGGAGGCGACAAAAACAAAACAAGACACACATGAAACAGACCAACCATCACTTGTGCAGTGTCTACCAACTTGCTCACATGTGTCACTGGGCACAAGCCCTGTCCGTGAACAGTCACTACCCAAAAGCCCTGTAGGTGAGTCGCTGCCCAAAAGCCCTGTAGGTGAATCGCTGCCCAAAAGCCCTGTAGGTGAGTCGCTGCCCAAAAGCCCTGTAGGTGAATCGCTGCCCAAAAGCCCTGTAGGTGAATCGCTGCCCAAAAGCCCTGTAGGTGAATCACTGCCCAAAAGCCCTGTAGGTGAGTCACTGGCCACAAGCCCTGTAGGTGAGTCACTGGCCACAAGCCCCGTAGGTGAACAGTCACTGGCCACAAGCCCTGCCCGTGAAGTGCCAGAGGCCACTCAAAGTGGCTCTGTTGTGCCTAAAGTTGGTGGCAAAAGAAAAAGGAAAATTCAAGAGACAACAAGCAGGCCTGTTACTCGCTCGCAAAAGGAACAAAAAAAATAAATGTTATAAATCAGAAAATATGTCTTTGGCCTTGTTTTGTTGACTTCAGATTATCTAATTACTATTGTATGTATGCTGAAGACTGTGTTGTTTCCAAACTTTCAACTATGTTCTTGTACACGTGAAGTTTTGGAAATGTTAACACTCATAATTAATTGTGTTATAAATATTTATGTTGTAATCGTCTGTTCAGTAATGGTCCACCAGGAGCCAGTTGCTAAGTTTAGAGAAGCTGCCATTGACTTTGCAGCAAAACATTGCATTTGGGTGTGTTAATTGATGTAAGAATTGCATATGCATATTAGTCACATGCAATTATTAAAACACCTAAGTAAGTGCAAACATCTTTCTTGTACGTGTACAGCAGGATTATGTGTAAATTATTACTTACCTTTGCCTTGCTTGGCCATTGTAATTTTGTCCTTTAATCAGTTGTGTGTTCGTTTCTATAACATCTCAGAATGTATAATAATATATATACACACACACACACACACACACACACACACTGAGTGAGTGTGAGTGTGAGTGTGTGAGTGTGTATATATATATATATGTATATATGTGTATATATATATGTATATATGTGTATATATATATGTATATATGTGTATATATATATATATATATATATATATATATATATATATGTGTGTATATATATGTATATATGTGTGTGTATATATATATATATATATATATATATATATATATATATATATATATATATATATATATATATATATATATATATATATATATAGTACTATATAAACTGGTATACACAAACTAATACACTTCATGCTTCCTTGTGAAAGCACACTATTTTAATAATACAGGCCTAATGTTTGAGAAATATCCTAAGTATGAGACTCTAACAGTATTGTGCTTAAACAAATGTTTATTACTTCATTCAATCATGTTTCTCACCATTTAAATAGGTTTCATACAAGGTATACTTAATGCCATCAATGTTGTGTGTACTCCTGCAATATAAAAAAAAAAAAAATATTATATATAAATATATATATATTTTTATAAGAGATATATTTATATATATATATATATATATATATATATATATATATATATATATATATATATATACACACGTATTTAAACTCATGCAGACAGGGAGTTAACCAGACTTTCACATACACACAGAAATGTAAGCGGGGAAAAAAGATTTCTTTTTGCAGGTGTGTTTTTACTGATATGCCTGGCTAAGAAATATTTTCACACACTGGTCTTTGTTAGTTTTCAAAAAAACACTATGTGAACGCATTCACAGTCTAGGGATGTTTTTCACAAACGAGATAAAAGAAGGAGAAATGTTTCTCCCACAGTCCCATATCACGAACCACAACTGTTAACCCAATTAGACAAACAAATCCAATTGGCGTTTGAAATAAGGAGTCAAAGTAGTTACTTTTGTTGACCTTGACAAGGAAAAACAGGAGTTTGTTAGCCATTCAGCACATTCATTTTGATGAGCAAATAACACAGACCTGCACACAGCTTTTGTGCTACTCAGACATGGCTGATGAATTCGTTAACAATATTAATCCCCTTTTAGGGTATAAGTACATGATCTGTGAAGCCATCTTGAACAGTCGCGGACAGAAAGCAAGCACACGCCAAATTGATGATTTCATTCGAGCAAAATATCCTTATTACCAAGACCGTAAGCATGCACGGAATTTTAATTCCTCAATAAGATTCACTTTATCAAGTAATGACTTTTTTGAACGTGACCAGGATAAGCTACAACACACCTATGGTTTCTGGAAGATTGCCCCGGAAAAATAATTTATCCTGAAAGACGGCACTTATATTGTCGTGAAAGGCATATTTATTCCTAATGGCAATAGCAATGTATCCGCTACTACTGATCCGTTTGAATCGATACGTGCTGCAATATCTGCAGCCTCCATTCCTGAAACCCACATTGTACAAGAACAAAAGTACTATGATTATGTACCAAGCCTTTCAGCTGAAATTGCATTGGAATGGGAACCGGAAGAAATGAACCTACCTCCCGACCAATTATTTGAAGAAAGCAGTGGCGATTCCTATGAGCGCATCCTGGAGGAGATATGTGCCATACTGGATTCAGCGGTTGGGTTAAGCGTGGATGAAAATGGCTTGCATTTCTGGAGCGACCAGTTGCAGCCAGGCGAAGAGTTAATTCTAGAAGAATGGTAAATATAACAATCGTTATGCGTTGACTCTGCGTTTAAATTTTTTTTTTTTTTGTAACCACCATTTTCACTTTCAATGCGTGGATACAGCGTAACATTGCAGACTGCATAACATGTAGCGATCACAAACAAATTGTTTCCTAATACAATATAGTAGGACCTGAAAGAGTAGTACACATTGCTGACGGAATAAATATACGTACTTTCCTATCCCTTTAAACATATTAGCAACATTTTACCATTACTCTAACACATACCTGTTTTGTTATCATGCAACATCTACAACATTGAAAACCGGGTCCACCACGTATGACGTGGGACCCTTGTCATGGGCCAAGGCGTCCTTAAAAAGGATTAGTGATGTAAGTCCCGCCCCCAAGCGACGTGCGCGCCTCAAAGCCTATTGGCTGTCATGTTTTGTTATAGTAACGGTAACTGCAGTGTGTGATGCGTGCGGCTCAGTGTTTGTAGGCGTACCCTGGGCGTTAGCCGAATGTTAATTGAGTGGGAGGAGTGTTAGCGTGCGTTTCACGCTGGCTTAACATGACGTCACACGTATTGCATTTGCGCATTGTGTTATCGGCCGTGCTTTCTGTTCAAACACGTCTGTTTAAAAAGAATACAGATGTACTCGTTTAGAACGAATGTAGTTTCGTCTTCATTGTATTTGAAATAAAGATGTTATGTTTACTGGTATTTTCAACATGTATTGAACGCACAACGTACGCTTTGTTTTGCGCATGCGCTAACAGTTAGTGGAGCCAAGCGTGAAGTGCGTGCGCACACAAAGATGTGCGCGCACATCTTTCAGTATACAGGCAACGTTCACTTCTTATACATAGTTATGCCTGCTACAAATTTAAAGAAACATTACATACTGATGAACAGTTTTACTTCTAACATATAAGTGACTGACGTGTGTATCTACACAATCATATAGAGCTGCGTAACGCGTTGTCACGGATGCATATCTAGTAAGGTGCCATCTTTGACCATCATGTGTTTGCTGTATTTCAGAGATGTCGGGGAAGATACAATCGGATCAATGTATGATTTCAGAAGAGTCTACCTTTATATGAGATGATTGTGAGGAGGAGCCACCGACTACTATACTACATATGGAACTAATTTTATATTGCTTGCAGCGCTTATTAACAAACAATTAAAAATGTGATACCCTTATGCCTATATTGCATAAGCACTTAATTAACATAATGATGTTGCAAAAGAGTGCCTCATGAATTTTTATTGAGTGTTCTTTAATGACTACTAACATTTTATGACATGGTGTGTTTTATATATAACAACCATTCCCACTCTGCTAACACATTTGTGTATTCTAATATGTAATGGAACGTATGACTGTCGAAACTATGTAACAATAATAATAATAATATGAGCATGTTCATGTATAGGGCTGCTAGTTGTACGCAGCGATTTACAGACACATGTTTCAGCCTGAGGTCCCTGGCCCGTGGAACGTACAAATGTTTTTTTGCCGCATGAGGCACAGGGAGATAAAGTGACTTGGCCAAGGTCACAAGGAGCCCACACCGGGAATTGAACCAAACTCCCCTGCTTCAAACTATCAGTGCCAGTGTGTGTCTTTACTCAGTGAGCCACTCCTTCTCCCAATGTAAAGGACACTTACAACCAAGTAGCCATTTATTTTTAAAATCTCTTGTTACATGGGTATGTAGATAAAATGGTTTGGGACTGTAGCAAATAATGTTACTGGCCAGATGTTATGGTCCCCTCCAATGCATGATGTTCTGAATATGACATCACCATCATGTTATGAAGTACGTTTCTGTGTATATTTCATTAACCTAACTAACTATAGTTTACTGTGTTTATTAATCGTTTAGAAATACATAGTATAGTCAATATGATGATATAAGCTACCATAATAAAGCTGGTGTTATCATTTGTCGGTGTTATACATGGATCCTACACCAATTGATAGAGACACAAACAGTTGTCTTAAAAAGTGTGTCTATGCTAGTGATGAATGTGCTCCCGTAAGTAAACAAATAAGTACAGTTATCCCCTTTTCTCCAACCACCTCTATATTACATTAATGGAAATTATAAGGAAACATACATAAAATGTGATGAAATGTGAGTAATCATTTTGTAATACAATGCACATGAAAGCTCAAGAGTAGCTAAATGCATATACATGATACAGAAAGTACATATATGTAACATTTGTGTTTAAACCAATATGTTGGGTTTTTAGTTCCAATAATTATAGGAAGATTGAGGTAGCCACATCTTATGAGAGATGTCAGCAAATATACATACCATGATCAGTCATACTGGAGATATACCTATAATGCAAAGGAACAATATATAAATTGCAAACATTGACATGCCATCTTCAGTACCGTAAACAACACAGCAAAGTGTGTATTTGGTGTTAAATGTACAACACCATGTATATTTCATGACATTCAAAATGTAAATCAGCCTGGTGTACACATCATATGGATGTACATGTTACACTGCACCAATAACATTGTATGTAAGCATACTAGAAGCATGAATGATTATGGGCATAATATGTGTTTTGTCTTAGCATAAGGAATAACACAATGCTACAATATTATTGCTTTGTTACCCAAGTTGTATTCACATACACACAACTAAAGTACAATTGAAGAGGGATTCTATAACCTGTGCAACAATAACATACCGGTGCCACATCCCTTTGTGCACACAGCAGAGAAAAGAAAGGTGTGCAACCCATATTCATCTGTGTCCTAACAGAAGGTTATATAAAGAAACATTATTGTTAATATAACATAATTAAACTATAAAAGTAGTACTAGGAACATATGAGTTTGTACTTACAAGAAAAAAATGAATTGATGAGATTCTGTCGTGTCTGGCCACCACTGGCTGTTTGTTCATTTTCAGCAGCTACATGGGTGGGATGCTCGTCTACCAAAGCCTCAGCTAGGTCTGACTGTACATTGTGCCTGAGTGCAACATTGTGCAAAATGCAACAGGCAAGGATAATATCAGACACTTTTTGAGGCTTGTATAGAAGAGCCCCACCAGTTCTGTCCAGACACCTAAACCTGGTCTTGAGTAGGCCAAATGTCCTCTCTATAACAGATCTTGTAGATATATGGGCTGCATTGTACCTGTCCTCTGCTTCAGTTTGAGGGTTTAGCACCGGAGTCAAGAGCCACGGCCTAATTCCGTATCCTGAGTCACCTATAATGAATGGAGCACACATAAGCTGACATTAGTGATCAAATTGTACAATGCCAACATTCCTAAATCAACATGTGTTTTGTGTTAGAACATGTAAATATGTACTCACCCAGCAGCCAACCAGGTTCAAAATGTCCCTCTTCGAACGCATGGAAGACTGAAGAGTTCCTCAGGATAGAGGAATCGTGACTGGAACCAGGGAACTTGGGTACCACATGCATTATCCTCATCGTCGCATCACATACCACCTGTACATTGAGTGAATGGTAGTGCTTCCGATTGCGGTACACATGCTCACTCTGACTAGGTGCAATCAAAGCAACATGTGTGCAATCGATTGCACCCAGCACAGATGGTATCCCTGCTATATTATAAAAGCCAGTCCTGACTTCCAGCCACTCTGTCGCCTCTGTAGGAAAATGAATATAATTCCTAGCGCGTCTATTGAGTGCATAGAGAAACTGGGTCAAGGCCCGCGAGAATGTAGATTGCGAGACCCCGCCCACTATGCCCACAGTTGTCTGGTATGACGCGGAAGCAAGATAATGTAATGAGCACAGCATTTTAACAAGCCCAGGGACTGCACGACCTCTGGCTGTGAAAAAATCTAAATCCCCCCTTATCTCCTCATAAAGAGCTAAGATTGCTGCTGAACTCAAACGATAGCGACTTACAATCTCCTCCTCACTCATCCCATCTAACAGGGTTCTCTCCCTGTACAGACGCGGACGAGGCACAAGTTGTCTCCTCTGTCTTCTCCTCTGATCTCCTGTCCCTCTACCTGTCCCTCGGCCTGTCCCTCTCCCTGTCCCTGTCGTATCCGCGTCACTGTCACTGTCCCTCGGTGTGTCCCTACCTTGCCCTATATGATTCTCTTGATCATCAAGCATGTCATAGAAAAGAATGTTCCTGCGTCTCCTAAACATTCGCAACATTTTGAAATGAGTAGCTGTGAATGAGCAGGTAATGTGCGTCCTTTAAATAGGTATGTGATGATGTCAGGTGACATAGTAAAATGCAAGGTGTTACATTAACATAATAAAGTACTTCTGTGGCAAGCTGTGTGCACTTGTTGTTCTAAGTATTTGTTGTGTGTATTCTGCAGGGAATGATGATATTTGGCAATGATGTGACGTGAAGCTTTGTACAAAGATTGCTTGCAAATAAATAGTTGCATGTGCAATGCATGTAACACTTGTGAACGCAAGAGTCAGTCATGTAATGAGACAAAAAGGCTGAGATTGACGTGGGAAAAGTTTTGTGTAACATGTGTAATTATCCATGTTATTGTGACATGTTGGCAACAATGAATAGTCGTGTGCATATGCATGCATTTGTGTAAGGAGGATAGTTGGTATAGAATGAGTTTACAAGGTGTCCCAATGATGAATTACTGTACATGTGTGTATAAGTTAGGTTGAAGTGCTTGTAATGCAACGGTTACAATGTAAACATGCAATGTGATTGAGCGTCCAATAAGTGACGTCATGAAAATAGGGAGGACCCAAAAGTATATGTAAACATGAGAATACAGATGTACATGAACGTTTAAAGATGCGTGTCACATTACAAGCATTGTGTAATGTAAAGGAAGATGAATATACTGTGTATGTGTGACATGTGTGACATGTGTGACATCATGTAAATAATTGTCGCTGAGTTGAGTAAAATGTGTGATATGATGTGAGGTTCTCCTTTAAGAGTGTAGTATAGTATTTTCCCTTGCCACATCATCACATGATGAGTAATGTGACCCGCAAATGCTGAAAACATGTAAAAGTCGAATGTTATGCAAATAAGACACGTCAGCTGTGACACAATGCAGGGAATGCCCCCACACTGTAATGCAAATCCCCCTTGTATTGTGAGCAATGAAACGTAAACAGTACTATACTGTTATACGTCCCCGCTCCATTGACTTCCATTGATGTACAGAAGATGTTTTTTTTCTAAGTGCCGTTCCGGCAGCCTTAGCGATCGTTCTCCCGTCCAAAATGCCAACTTTAGTTGGCGGGAGAAATCGGCCATAACATCTCAATTTCGTAGTGCCGATCAGCCCCGATAAGCTGTTTTTTTTTGTTGAATCCAGCCGATTTAAAAAAGTGGCGATCAGTGTCGAAAACAGGCTTATCGGCAGGCGACTGGCCATAACCAAATTATCGGCTCCGAAACCTGGCGATATGAAGCACTTATCGGCGCTTACTGAATCTCAAACCCAATTTTGGCTATAACATGGCCATATTTCCTTTATCAACGCTTACTGCATGAGGCCCTAAGTCATGTTCAATTACGCTAGTTCTACCTGGCTGTGTAGAGAAGACTTCTTTGTTTCTTCTCACTAAATTCTGGACCTCTCGTTTCTGATGAACAGACAGGGTTTCAGCTATGCTAACCTCTGGGTCAGTTTCTCGATTCTCTGACGGACGTGGGGGTACTAGGTTTAACAAGACCTCTCTATCTTTCCAGGGCTTAAGTAGGTTTATATGGTAAATTTGCTCAGGTTTCCTCCTACCTGGCTGTCCCACCTTGTAATTTATTTCTCCCACTCTTTCCAAGACCTCATATGGCCCATGCCACTTAGCAAGGAATTTACTCTCTACGGTGGGAACCAGAACTAGTACCCTATCGCCTGGAAAAAAAATTCTGACCCTAGCACTCTTATTATACTTATTCCTCTGTGTCTCTTGAGCTTTTTCCATATGTTCCCTCACTATAGGTAGGACTGCAGCTATGCGGTCCTGCATCTGGGCAACATGCTCTATTACACTTCTGTAAGGGGTAACCTCGTGTTCCCAAGTCTCTTTGGCTATATCCAGTAAGCCCCTTGGGTGTCGGCCATACAATAGTTCAAACGGGGAGAAGCCTGTGGATGATTGGGGAACTTCCCTAATGGCAAATAACAGGTATGGTAACAAACAATCCCAGTTTTTCCCATCCTTATCGACCGCCCGGCGTAACATGCTCTTTAAGGTTTTATTGAACCGTTCCACTAAATCATCTGTTTGTGGATGATAGACTGAGGTTCTGAGATGCTTGATTTTTAGGAGTTTATAAACTCTTTTGTTACTTGGGACATAAATGGTGTTCCCTGGTCAGTTAAGATCTCTTTAGGAATTCCGACCCGGGTAAACAGAACTATTAACTCTTTTGCTATGTTTTTAGCAGAGGTGCTACGTAGGGGAAATGCCTCCCGATATCGGGTGGCATAATCTAATATTACCAATATATGCTGATGTCCCGTAGCAGACTTTATTAGGGGTCCTACTAGATCCATAGCAATCCGGTCAAATGGTACATCTATTATGGGAAGGGGTACCAATGGGCTACGATACGCTTTGAACGGGGCGGTGATCTGATATTCTGGGCATGAGGAGCAATAATTTGTAATTTCTGCAAGAACCCCAGGCCAATAGAAGCTTCGGAGAACCTTTCCTTTTGTCTTTTCCACCCCTAGGTGTCCCCCCAATGGGTGACTATGAGCGAGGTGTAATACTACATTACGGAATGTCCGTGGTACCAACAATTGTTTAGTTATAATTGATTTCCTTTTATCAACCCGATATACTAGGTCATTCTCTACCTCGAAGTAGGGGTCGGCAAGTGACCTATCTAGTTGGCCCGGAGTACTATTCTGGTCCCATATATTCCCCCTTGCTTCCGCTAATGTGGGGTCTTCCCACTGGGCCTTCTTAAAACTCCCAGGACTGACCTCTAGGTCAGCGAAGGTCTTATCCTGTTCTGGGGTGGTAAGTGCCTGTTCAACATCTTGATTTGGAGTATTCCCTACCAAGGTAGCCATGGGGAAGGGAATTGTACAGCACTCATCCTCTTTCCCCTTCTTATTTAGGCCCTCGTCAACCTCTATTTCTGAAAAAGGGAAAGGATTTGTTTCTTCTGTTACTTTGTTATGGTCCGCTATTGAACTATGGGTGCTATTCTGAGAGGAGTACCACATTTTTAGAAAATGAGGAAAGTCGGTCCCTATTAACACATCATGTGCCAGTTTGGGTACTATACCCACTTTGAAATCTAAAGAACCAAACTCTGTTTCATTAAGAACATCAACAGTGGAATATTCGTGATTATCCCCATGTATACAACAAATTGCCACTCTTTGTGAACTGTTTACCTGTTTTTTCTCAATGGGCAACAGGTATTCGGACACTAGTATGACCATACTCCCAGAGTCAAGAAGTGCCCGAACCCTCTTACCATTTACCTTTACAAATGCCCACAGATGGTTATTCAAGGGGTCCTCTGGGCTAGGGCCCATACATTGGGACCACAGCGAATAAGGTTCAACGCTGTTGCATTGCATTGGTTCAGCATTTAGTGGGCAGACTTTCGCGGTGTGGCCCCTCTCATAACAATTTACACATTTAGGTACATAGTCTGTGTCCCACTTAGAGACCTTTTTCGGCTCCCCATGTTGGCTGTTGCCCTTAGTGTGCGAACCACTATTGCTGGTGCTGTGTGAAGGCGGTCATCGCTCTTCAGCCCCCCTTAACCCTGGTACCCTTTTACCATCTTTGGAAGAGTCCTTGAACCTTGGGTACTGGGAAAGCTCCATGCCTATTGGTTGCGGGTGCTCTTCTGCTGCTTTATATCTTTCTACGAGGGCCACCAGCTCGTCTGCATTGTGGGGGTCACTCTGACTGACCCAACGGCGTAGGGCAGAGGGAAGTTTCCTCAAGGACTGGTCCATGACCAACCGTTCCACGATGTGCCTTGCTGAGTTGATCTCGGGTTGTAGCCACTTCCGAGCGAGGTGGATGAGGTCATAAATCTGGCTTCGGGTGGCTTTATCCAACGGGAAGGACCATGCGTGGAACCTTTGGGCACGAACAGCCGTGGTTACGCCGAGGCGGGCGAGGATCTCGAACTTCAATTTTGCATAGACGTTAGCTTCGGCTGGCTCTAGATCAAAGTAAGCTTTCTGGGGTTTGCCACTTAAGAAGGGTGCGATTAGACTGGCCCACTCAGCTCCTGGCCATCCCTCTCTCTGTGCCGTGCATTCAAAATTGAGAAGATAGGTTTCAACATCATCCGAGGGCCCCATCTTCTGAAGGTAGTGGCTTGCCCTGGTCATTCTCAGGGACTGGGGCTGCCTCTGCCAGTGGAGTCTTAATGATAGTCCCTCTCAGGATCTCGAGTTCCTGCTGTAAGCCCTGGGCAAACCGTGGTTGCTCCTCTCTCAGCAAGCGTTTTTTTTCTTGCTGATTTGCATTCACGATTTGCAGAGCTGCATTCGCCTCTTGCAGGGCTGCATTCGTCTGTTGCTGGTTTGCATTAGCCACTTGCAGGGCTGCATTCGTCTGTTGCTGGTTTGCATTAATCTGTTGCTGGTTTGCATTAGCTTCTTGCATGGCTGCATTCGTCTGTTGCTGGTTTATTAACAGCTGTTGCTGGGTTTCATCCGCGTCTTTCTGGGCAGCGACATTGCGTACCAGCGCACTCACCACGTGGAGAGAAAAAAAAAACTTTTTTTTTTTTTTTTTTAAAGTTATTTTACCCGCAGACCTTTTAGTGTTCTGCCCGCATTCTCCACCATATGTGACAAACGGCTTACTCCGGGGCTCCGCCGTCTGTCTGGGACTGTTAGAACACGGTCTTTTAGGGTAGGTTAAATGATGAGGCGTCACGTGCTGTTCCTTTAAACAGGCTATGCCTGGTTTATTCAGTCCCAGGCACTGAGACTGCCACAGTGCATACAACAGAAACATAGCAAAACAAAAAGCTGCTCACCTGAGCAATAACTTAACTTAGGTTTTCCCTGACTCAGGGTTGAAGTGGCTTTTCCACTTCCAACAACAAAACAAGCTACTTTGCAGTTTTAGACAAAAAGGAACAGAATGATTTAACCTGTTTGGGGAGAGGCTTTTCCCCTCTCTGCTTCCAGCAGCCTTCCTGTCTCCAGGCTCTTGGGGAGAGGGCAGAGGAACCAGGAAATCAGTCTTAAATACCTGATTTCTAATTAGCATGACAGGTGACAAAAATCAGGCAGCAGACAAACTCTGGTCTGGATCCCTCATCCATCAGTTCCAGCACTTGCCAAACTGTGGGATGGAGTGCATGTATTATGAGGCTGCACTCCCAGGCCAAACAGGATAGAAACTGTTCAGTATCCTGGAAGCCCTATATATGGAATTTATTACCATCCCCTGGTTTCTGTCACAATATATATATACATACACAAACAAAACAAATGTAGAAAAAAAAAATTCTGAGTCCTGCAATTAGAATGACAACATTCAAACAATTAATTTTATTTTTCAATATTCTAAACAGGTACAGAATTAAAATGCACATAACAGACTGCAATACGGGTCTATTGAAGAGCATCACATATCACAAAATCTTTAATTACATACTGTAGTTCTCAATAAAAGTTTGAATTCACATTGATAGTTATTTTCACCCTGATTTATGACCACCATTAGTACGAGTGAAATAATATCTCAAATAGAAGTATATTTACTGCACTAGATAATCTTCAAGGTTATAAAACATGGATAAATATATCCAAAGATGTTCATTCCTAAAGGACATAATAAACCAGTCTGCTTTTAAAGGCTTGATGATAATAAATCCGTTCAAGATATCAAATATTCAGAGGAGCAGAATAGTCATGAGAGACTAATAAAAACAGTGTATTACAAAATCGCCACACAGTGTGCATCAAAGTAACTTTTTGTTCACTAATTTCTAGAGAAACATATAGTGCATTTGTGCAGGGCGTACAGTATACTGCATTTAGACGCAATGTATTATTTCAATTGTTACTTCAAACTATGGTTGTCCCTCTGTAAAGTGCAGTAATATGAATAATTTGGATAAAAGAAAACAAACAACATTTTTCAGCCATTGTCATTACTATCATGTCAGAAGAATTCCAAAGCCAGTTAATAAAGAGTTTGTCAATCAAAAATTCATCATGTATACAGCTGGTATTTACTAAAATCCTCCAGAGTCTAGCGTACGATACATCAAACTGTAACTATCATAAGATCATTGACAAAACCCTACATTATTTAGAGGCTCCATTTGGGATTTCTTCCATAAATTACAGGAAGTCATAAATACAATCCCAAATAATTGTTGGGGATCCAAGCGTGGGGCACTTAAGTAAAACTTCTACATTCCTACATTCAGCAACTCACCAATGGAAGAAAGGAAATGACGAAAAATGAATGGGAAAAGGGTATCCATTCCCTTCCCAACAGGTTTTAAAATGCATGTCTTCATCATCGGATATTTACATGATCAACAAGACTTCCTTACTATAATACTATAATTGCAAATAAAACCTAACAAATCTTATGGATACTCTCCAAATTGCAAACTGACGCACATTGTGCAAATCTCAGGGTAATTACATTGATACTTGATGCAAAGAGACGTAGGTTGAAAATGACACAATTTGTGTAAGATGTGCTCCAAATTTACCTCAATACCTCACCCCCATGTGTGTTAGCAGGATATTAAATACCTTTCCTGTATCTCAGATGATAATATCACACCCATAACTTACAGTACACACATACAGTGAGAAAAAGTTTGTGAACCCCTTAGGATTTTCACATATTTCAAACCTAAAATGTTATTAGATCTTAATCTAAGTCTTAAGAATAGATAAAGAAACCTGATGAAAAAAATTACACAAAAACATGACACTTTTTCAACATTTATTTATCCACAAATGATTAATCATTCAATATACATGTGTGGAAAAGTATGTGAACCTTTAGATTCAGAACCTGTGGCACCCCCTTGCGCAGCAATAACTTAAACTAAACATTTCCTGTAACTGCTGGTCAGTGTCTCACATCGTTTTGAGGAATTTTGGCCCATTCCTCCTTACAGAACTGCTTCAACTTAGTGACATTTGATGGCTTCCTTGCGTGGACAGCTCGCTTCAGGTTCTGCCACAACATTTAGATGAAGATTAGGCCCAGATTTTAAATAGGTCATTTTAAAACACCTTTCCAATTTCTTCTTCTGCAGCCATTCTTTTGTAGTTCTGCTTGTGTGTTTAGGATCATTGTCTTGCTGCATGACCCACTTTCACTACAGCTTCAGCTCACGGACAGATGGCTGACATTCTTCTCTAGTATCTTCTGATACAACGCAGAATTCATGGTTGTGTCAATGATGGTAAGCCGTCCATGACCTGATGCAGCAAAACAGTTCCAAACCATCACACTTCCACCACTCTGCTTGATGGTTGGGATGATGTTCTTATGTCCGAACGCAGTGTTTGGTTTTTGCCAAACTTAATGTCTCTCAGTTAGGCCAAAAAGTTCTTCCTTTGACTTGTCTGTCCAAAGAACGTTGTTCCAGAAGTCTTGTGGATCATCTATATGCTCTTTAGTGAACTTCAGACATTCAGCAATGTTCTATCTAGAGAGCAGTGGATTCCTCCTAGCTATCCTTCCATGAACACAATTCTTGTTCAGTCTTTTTCTGAAAGTTAGTTATCAACACTTACATTAGACAAGGTGAAAGTGGGCTGCAGATCCTTGGATGTTACTCTGGGGTTCTATGTAGCTTCCTGGATAATTTGTCGTTTTTTTCTTGGAGAGATTTTGGTACAGTAGGACGACCGCTCCTGGGTAGAGTACTGTGGTCTTGAACTTTCTCCATTTGTTGACAGTGGTTTGAGGGAGCCACAAATCCTTACAAATTGTTGTGTAACCCTTTCTAGCCTGATGAGCATGAAAAACCGCTTTTCTGAGGACCTCAGAGATCTCTTTGGATTGTGGCATGACATGTGAATCCCAAACTTACAAAGTTTCTGATCTTTATATAAGGTAGGGCCTCCCGAACTCACCCAGAAGATTTCCCTAATTATTTAAACACTGATTCTAATGATCCCCTTTAATTTAGCTGATAAAAACAGGGTTTGGCTTACTTTTGCACATACCCTGACTTACTCATTGTTTGTCTAATTCATACATCATTTTGTTTCAAAAGACATGGGATTGGTTAATATAAACCATATTGGATATTTAAGAAAAGACTTGTTTTAATTCAAGAAGTGTATCAAGGAAAAACTATGACATTTCCATAACTATCATTGAGGTTCACAAACATTTTCTTGCCACTGTAACATTTTTCAGTTCTTTCTTCACCAAGGAGTCATGCTACTGTATACATTCATAACATGTTTAAATATCACAAACTGTTATTGAACGACTGACTACTGTAGAACTAATCCAATGAATTATTAAATTAATACTAATACAAAGATCACCATTATACATAATTTGGAGATTGCTAAAACCAAATATTCATATAAATATTTATTCATTAGCAAATAGCTATTTGAAATAAAGAAAAACATTACATTGTCGGCAGAGAAACTAGAATTAAGTGTGAATTCACATACTTATGGTATGTGAATGCAATTAAAATGTGCATCTTACCAAGTATATGAATAATACCTGTATATTTAATATATAAAAACCACCAGAAGCCGAAATGTCCAAAATATGTCTAATCAATTAAAATGTTTATGATTGATTACTTAAAAATCACATTGAAATCCACTTATTCATAATCGTAACATAATACTAATGCTTATTTGAGGAAGAACAGATACAATGCATGATTATAAATTAATATTGTAGTTCCTGTATGTATGAAAGGTGAAACATCTGAAAAAAATCCATAGAAAAACTGTATATTGACCGTTAAGGAAGTTAAGGAGTATGATGATTCAAGAAATTATTAGGTAAGTACTAACCTAATAATTCTATGCCTGTAAAAATATATTTTCCTTCATCAACCCACAAAAGTTAATTTGCTAATTTTGCTAATTAAAAGAAATGTGCGAAAGCATGCAATTCCACCTAAAGACACTCTGATGTGCTCAGCAAACTTAAAAAAAAAGCCTTGCAGTTATTTACATTGAGATCTTAACTCCATCTCTCTCTCTGCAAAAAATCAAAATGCCAGGTGGCATTTTCACATCAGATTCAAACAGATTCACATCAGATTCAAACAGATTCAATTACTCTGATCCCCTACAACTCTGATACCCCCTGTCACTGTATCTCTGCTTCTCTTATAATTCTGACCTCTCCCATAAACCTGAAACTTCAATTCCCCTTACAACTGTGATCCCTGCCATAAAACTCTGCTCCGTCTCCTATAACTCTGTTCTCTCTCTTCTCCCGCAACTGTAATTTCTCCCTAACCTGTAGATTCAATCAATCTCTTTGGGAGTCTACGGGAAAGGAGGGACCCTTTATTATATAATGTATGTATGTATTTATGTATATCTTTATTTCTTTGGTGCCATCCAGGTAAATAGCACTTTAAAATGCACGTAACCCCTAATGGAATTCGGCGCTTCAGACATACAACAATAGGAAAATTCCCTGCCCCAAATAGTTTACAATGTAAGTTGTAAGTGGGGAGAACTTACAGAGACAGGTGTTCTGGTAAGTGTGTCTGCAAGGGGCCAACTTTAGTGCATCTGAGATGTATAGTATCAGTCAGGTAGCTGCCTTTACATTGCTTCATTAAATAGGTGTGTTTAAAGAAACGTCCTAAAGGTGGAGATAGAGGGTGCCAGTTGGATATTGAGGGGAAGGGCATTCCAGGGGTGTGGGGCAGTCAGTGAGAAAGGTTTAAGGTGGATAGGGCTTTAGATACAAAAGGAGTAGACAGTAAAACATCCTTGAGCAGAACACAAGAGTCGGGCAGGTGTATCGTGAGAAATTAGCCTTAAAAGAAATGAGACACTTGTAAGTAATACCTAGATGATAGGAAGCCATGAGAAGAATTGCAACATGAGAGACCTTGAGACAGAGTTAGTATAGAGTAAAGTGATTCTAGCAGCAGCATTTAGAATAGATTGTAGGAGAGCCAGGTGAGAGGCAGGAAGGCCGGACAGTAGAAGATTATATGTCGAGAAAGGAGTGAATGAGGGCCTGCAATAGCATTTTAGCAATAGAGCGCCAGAAGAAAGGGCATATCTTTGCAATATAATGGAGGTAAAAACAACAGGGAGCTTGCATTCCAAAGGGCACAATAGAAAGGGAGACGGGAGAGAGGTTTACAGGGGATGGGTATGAGGTTTGAGGGGTTTACTCGACAAGGAGGTAAAGTTTATTGTGGGAGGCAAGGATGAGAGCATGTAGACATAATGCAGGGGCCAGAATTGGGAGAGATATCCCCAAAAGCAAGGGGGAGAAGAATGAAATGAAAATGGATTTGTGAAGATGATTTGTAGGGGTGTGTTTTAGTGCACGGTTTATTGCTGTATAGTTTCAAAGTGCGCAGATAAGAAATAAGTTTATGTGAACGGAGAAGTCAAGAAGAAAGGAGAGCTGGAGATATGAATGGAGTTAGAGGCATAATGAGGATGACAGAAAGCAAAGTATGGTTTGAAAAGAAGTGAGGTTAGAACAAATATAAATAGTAGGGGAGTCATGGCAGTGGTAGTAGTGTAAGTTCAGTAGTGAGTACTAGGCCCTGACAATGGAGTTAGGATGAGGACAAAATGCAAGATGTGCTAAATCCAATATACTGTGTGAATGGTGGTGCTCTAGAGTGAAGAGTGCTGTAACCTTGGAGTGCGTAAACTGGGAGGCACACCCACAAGGGTGGGTGCAAGATTTTTCTGGGGATGTGCAGCGGTTGCAGAGGCCCCGCACTCTTGTTTGAGACATTTAAATTAAATGCCAGGGCACTGCGCGAGGCCTCTTCAACGTACCGGGATTCAGCCGGCTTCTGGTCACGTCGCCATGACAACCCGGCATCAAATGATTCCACAGTGTCATATGACGTGATGTGTCATCATGGTAACGAGCATCAAATTACACTGCGGATCAGGTGATGTCATGTTTGACGCCGGGTCACTTGAGAGGGGAAGGCGAGTGCTAGGACCAGCACACACAGGGGGGTGGAGGTGGGTGCAGGAAAAAAACGTTGCGCACCCCTGCTGTAACCCATATTATCTCCCCTCACACATACACACACACTGGATTCCTACCTTGTACATCAGTGGAGAGGTGATTAATGGCTTCCAATGAGACAGAGAACTTCAGAGTAGCCCAATACACCTGCTGCACTTTCATGAGGGTGTTTGTGGTGTACGTCCTGCATGATGTGTCTCCGATGATGTCCCAGAGACACAGCAGAGCACATGACCAGCATTGTTGACAGCCGCCATATTTGGAACAGTTTAGGAGGTAATTTTGAATATCTTTTCCCTACTGGTAGCCAATGCTCACTGCCCTGCCACACCATAAGGACATAGAAGTTAGGGATCTGGTGTGGGGGAGAGGGAGGAACATAAAAGGTTCAAATTTAAGAGTTGTAGTTCCCTTCTCCTGGCAAATAATGTCTGTTCCACTGGTGGGAAAATGGGGTGGGAGTGCAGTTCCAGGTTTCAGAAAGAAGGGACCTCTTTTTTTCTTTTAATTCATTTTATGTAAATATAAATGTTATGTCGCTTTTGCAAGTACATAAGAAAATTAAAAAAGTAATGTAGTAATTATTTCAAAAGGGGACATGAAACAATGTATATAATTTTTTAACTAACCAATATATGTACTTTACAGTTAAATCGAATACATTGTGATAAAATATTTTTCAGTATAGTTACAAAAAAAACTAAGTAAAATAATTGTAAAGATACAGTAGGGTTGTTTTTAGCGCTGAGTCTAACTGGAAACCCGTTAAGTGCTGTATGTTGAAGGAAAAGGGGCTTCTGCTTCAGTTAAACCTATGGGCTGTACAGTATATCACCTACTGTAGCTATACAACATTTTAAATTATGGATCTGTAATATGTGTTTACAAATAAGGAATTAATTAATCTTAAATAAAGAACACATGTACTGTATCAATACTTTTATCCAGATGTATTTTCTGAATCGCACTTAAAATTAATTGGAGATATTCAGCCTTTACTTTTTAAGATGAACATGACTGGTTCAGTAGATTAAATTAAATGAAATGATGCTGCATGGTACAGTATAGCACCATGAATTCTCTAATGATTTTTTAAAAATTATGTTTGGTTGTGTGGCCAGGTCCCCTCTGGTCCCCTGATGTTGTGCCTCTCCCCTCCTTACCTCCGCTGTTGCCGGGTGGTTGCGGGTGACGGCGGGCTCGCCAGCGGGCCCTCTGCAGGGCGCTGCCATGTTTGAAAGGTGTATATGCATGCGCGGAGGCTCACAAATGCGCAGAGAGCGTGTGGCGGCCATTGAAGGGTTGCACATGCACAGTGGAGTGAGCGCACACGGCGGCCCAATAGTGCTCAGGGGCAGGAGATAGATATTCGCGCGCTGGAAGAGGAGGAGTCAGTCAGAGCTGGAACAGGATAGGGGTAAGAGGTGTATGTGCAGTGGTCTGTGACTAGGCAAGATTTCCCCCTGGGCCCCAGCTAGGCCCCGACTCACGCTGATAGATTGTGGCTGCTACACAGACAGGCCCTTAGTCAGAAACCTACCCTTTTAGCTACATATATAATTCAGGGACACATCTGCATGCTGTGCAACTCTGATTCCAGTGGTCTGGGACCAGGCTACTGTGGCAAAATCAGAGACTATCATCATGGTGGGGACACTCCAGCAGGATGCCACCCCTCGCAGAGGTGGATGCACTGTAGAGGACAGCGCTGGATCGGCGGATTCCTAGCTGGTTTCTTGTCGGCACGCCCGGGTGCTGGAGCACCCGGCAGGTACCTCACAACAAGTGCACCAATTATAACTACCCTCAAATTAGTGGGCCGCGCGGTCACACACTGTGGCGAGGAGAGGATTAATCAGGCCTAAAATAAAGGTTATACCCGGCTGATTAATCCTGACTCGTCATGGGAATGAAGGGGTTAAAATTCTGTGCATCACACTGTTGATTTTGCCCTATTCCAGCCTTTTTAATCCCCATTTGCAGGCTATTCCCGCCTGCTGTAATAAATGAAAAATGCATTGCCTGTTATACCCTTTCACAGACACAAGAGGGAGTAGTGAGCGCCCAACGCTAGCGCTAATTGAAGACGTGTGGCAAAAGTTTAAAGGGCTGCCTGTGAGATGGGTATCCATTACTATCGGTTTGACACATAACCACAAGTCAATTGAATAAGTGGTTGCGGTTAGAATCTCAAGTGTTTTACCGATAAAATGTATCCGTCTCCCGTTAACTTTGTAACTTGAAAGGCGGAAAGTCAATTGACGTGGGAACTGTGTCAATTGATGTGAGAATTGGGTGAACTTGCGTTTCCGAATCCGGCATTTCAATTGTAAAGGCTAACTCGAGAACGGAAGCACCCAGTAACCTGATTTTCGGGGTGCAAGTACAGTTAAACACTACATGCACCTACACATATAAATTACAGTTGTAGCACAAGCAGAACATGATGTTTTAATAAAGTGTGTAAAAACTGCAGATTTAAAATATGTTCTGTAAACCCGGGAAAGAATTTCTCTGACATACAGATGTGATATGGGTGAATGAGCTGGGGGTATTTTCCTGCCTGCACTTCAAAAGGGTTTCACTGATTTGGCGACCCCCCAGTCTAAAGAAGTGTCAGGGATGAAAAGACCCAGAGACCCATAATGTATACACGGCCGGCATTCTGATGTATAACAGATGCCGGACCATTGACACCTCTGGGCCAAATCTCGGACTCAGAGGCGCCAAGATATGGGTGTTTCCCAGGTATGCTAATTGGCATGGGTGTCAAACTGACCCATGTGCTTTGCACACCGGGAAGCCTTTTTGCCCGGTCTTATGAACTGTGGGCAACATGGCCATTGGTGGGTTAAATTGTTCCCACGAGGGATTGAGACCACATGTTAGAGATAGCCTTGGTATCCCCGGTGTGATTCTTAATCGTGATGTTGTTCATGATTTTCGATCCATGATGTAAAGACGCAAGGCTTTATTCCAGCACAGCGGCAACCGGTCCTGGAGAGAAGGGGTTAATAACAACGTAACTAAGGATTTGCCCCAAACTTCAGCATTTGTTATCCCTGGTGACTCTTGAATGAATTCTAACAAATCTCTATGAAATTCTGTGAGGTGGCTGAGATATTAGATCGGCAACTTGCGATCTGGCCACGGGACCTTTAAATCAAGACTGCATTTCTTGCGCTTGCAGGCAAAGGACAATTTATTTCATTCCCTTATCCCAGTAAGTGTTGTTTTAAGTGTATTCTGCAGATGGCATGTGTTTGTCATTAAGGAAATAAATCACAATTTATAAATGTGTTGGTAAAGTTGGTGTCCATCGTGACACACACATTGGGTTTGGGTGTGGAACACTGTGGAACATTGTGGGACTGATATTCTCAGGACACAGTGTGGGGTACACTGTGGTGGGGATACAGCCGTGTGAGGTGCGTGGATAGTTGAACATTTAGTCCTATAGAGTATAGACGTTATATAGTATAGACGTTACAGAGTATAAGATATGTGTTCCAGTAAAGGCCTTTCTATTTTACATTGTGTGTGTTCATTATTTGGGTCCTGTGAGGGGCTCCTCCCACTACATTGGGACCCCCCCAGGTGGAGTCACTACACCAAGGCTGTAAGTATATCGCCCCAGGCTCTCTGTGGCGGAGGCTTAGGCCCTTGTGAGCCAACAAGTAAAGGGCAGAACCAGTAGCCATCTTGTTTAGGAGGAAACAGGGCTACAGTTGGTTAGTTCAATAATAATCAGTTAATGCTGCCACCTCTGAAAAAAGACAGGGATTAGGGAGTGATCGACTAAATCATACAAATTGTAATTTGGAAAAATAATAACTTCCAATCGATAATTATCAGTAAATAGGTGCAACTGTGAATTGAAGTGAATCATGAAAAGTGAGGGGTGCAATGTGTTTGCATCCCAGAAGAAAATTCACTTATATGCACACTACTCAGGTATAAAATATAACTTTTAATATTTGATACTTAAAACATATATTACCGAAAAGAATGGTATACTAAACATTAAAAATGGATTAAACGGTTGTTAGCAAACAAGCACCAAAATGCAACTCTCATTAATCTAAATAATCCAGTCAATAATTGATACTGGAATCTTAGAGGCTGAATAGGGTGCAACCAGCACAGGTGAGCCCAGAGGCTCCACAGTTGCACACACTAGCACACTAGATGTATTTATACGTGCAGCAGCAAGGGTTAATCGCTACATACATCTGAATCCAATTTGGCAACACCAGCAGAGTGAAGCCACAACCTAGCTGCTACACTATTGTGATCATGTCATCAGTCCCCGTTATGGGGCTGTTTTAACATAGTGTTTTTCCAGCAGCCCACTAGTGCAGTCATATACTGTATATAAAAATAGTCTAGCAGCTAGGTCATGGCTTCACTCTGCAAGTGTTGCCTAATTGTATTCACATGTATATAGTGATCAACCTCTGTTGCTGCTCGTGGCAACACTTCTAGTGTGCTAGTGTGTGCAACTGTGATATACAATAATAGTGTACCATTCTTTTCGGTAATATATGTTTTAAGTATCAAATATTAAAAGTTATATTTTATACCTGAGTAGTGTGCATGTAAGTGAATTTTCTTCTGGGATGCAAACTCACTCAACTTAAACAGTCCTACTGTACGCCCCAAATATTTTATTACATCAAACATGTTGAACCTCAGTATATTTCTGAAAATGTGTTTGCTTTTCATTGTTCCATGACTTATAATAATATAATATATATATATATTATATATATAATAACTATGACATAAAAATCAAGTTTCTGATACATTTTCTGTTCAATTTTACAAAATGATTTAAATTTTAATTCTGATGTTAGCAACAGTCATGTCTGATTACCAGTAGTTTGGTACATCTTGTTTTGGCCAGTTTACCCATAGCACCAGCTTAAAAATGGTAACAGAGACTTATAAATATTTTAATAGAGATCACTGCAGTTGCATTATTCAGTTTTCATAAAGAAACATTGCATGACTAGGAGCCCAGAGAGATACCTTCAGGAGGTCAAGAGCAATTACGTTTTCATTTGTTTCCATATGTTCACTTAAATGCACACTACCCAATATTTAAAATTTAACCTTTAATAGTCAATCCTTAAAACATATATTACCAATTTGTAAATGTGATAACGTGTAAAAATAAATTAAATAAATAAATAACTAGTGCAACTAGGCAGTCTCTGATGTTGAAATGTCTGAGTGTATTCACAAAGCTGGAAGATGGGAGACTGCTAGATTGCAAACAGCCGGAGTGAGCAAAAAAGCCCACTACTTCATTGATCAGCCTCAGGGACAAAATTTGCATATGGGCTAGAGCGGACGCTATTTAAAGCATATAGTTACCATGGTAACATAATCAGCGTCCCGCTACTGCGCGTGCGCAGAAAAGCGCAGGCGCACCTACTGAGACAAACAACATATCTGGCAAAACTTTAACACTAAATAGCGTCCGCTCTAGCCCATATGCAAATTTTGTCCCTGAGGAAGCTCCGTAGTAGGAGGGAAACGCGCGTTGGACGCGTGTTTGATGATGTCAGCCCCCTTCATGGGGTTGTTTTAATACAGTACTAGTCAGCCATTCATTAGATTAGCCATCTATATAAAAATTAGGGCAGTGGCCAGGCGGGACTTGCTATATTAGTTAAGGTCCTGTTCAAGTGTTCATGCCAATAACCCTCATGATGTTTATTATCCATTAGGCTGATCAATGAAGTAGTGGGCTTTTTTGCTCACTCCGGCTGTTTGCAATCTAGCAGTCTCCCATCTTCCAGCTTTGTGAATACACTCAGACATTTCAACATCAGAGACTGCCTAGTTGCACTAGTTATTTATTTATTTAATTTATTTTTACACGTTATCACATTTACAAATTGGTAATATATGTGTTAAGGATTGACTATTAAAGGTTAAATTTTAAATATTGGGTAGTGTGCATTTAAGTGAATTTCTTTTGGTGTACAAACCATTGTACCCCTCACTTTTTCTGATTCACTTCAGTTCACAGTTGCACCTATCTTTCATTATCAATCGAATTATTATTATTAAGTTTCTACACATTTAGTATGGTTTAGTTTGATCACACCCTTACTCCCCCGTTTTCTGTGTTTCCATATGTTACTGTGTCTTTGCTTGAAAAGTTGGTATTTAATCAAACCATAATAGTTTGTTATATTGAAGTTGGAGGGAACAGAGTTGAAGGGGATTGGATTGGAGTGGCAGAGTTAGGGGGATCAGAGTTGTAGGTGAGGGATAAGAACGAGGTGGGGTTGGATTTACAGTGGTAGAGGGGGATCAGAATGACTGAGGTAGGAAGATGATCAGAGTTGCAGGGATATGAGGGATCAGAGTTGCAGATATAGAAGCAGAGGAACCTTACTTTTAGATTTATTGTTTGTGTATGTGTATATATTGATGTGTTTACTCGTATAATTGTAAGAATAAAACTGAGCTTGTTGGGGGGTTAAAAATTAATTCTCAGCTTGGCTCAGACGAGTTACATAACTAGAGTTGCCAGGTGTCCAGTATTGAACCGAACTGTCCAGTATTTGGATACTCAGTCTGTCCAGTAAAAATATATTTGTCCGGTATTACCTGTTTGACATAGTGACCTGGCCGGCTTGGAGGACCGCGAGATTACCCCAAGCACGGAGAGAGCAGGGCTGTTGCTAGGGGGCTGGGGAGCGTCCTCCATCCTGATTAGCTGCATTACCCTGCAGCAGCCAATCAGAAGGTGTCAGGAGCCTGGGGTTGGGGCTAAACTGTGTGTGTGTGTGTGTGTGTGTGTGTGTGTGTGTGTGTGTGTGTGTGTGTGTGTGTGTGTGTGTGTGTGTGTGTGTGCGTGCGTGCGTGTGTGTGTGTGTGTGTGTGTGTGTGTGTTGTGTGTGTGTGTGTGTGTGTGGCGCATCACACCATTCACAATTGTGTCCAGTATTTTTGGAGAAGCCACCTGGCAACCCTATACATAACATTTGAATGTTGTTGCTTGTTTAAAGGGACATTGAACAAAATTATATTTAAAAAAAAAGGGGTGTGGCAAAATCTATCTAAACAAAGCAACAAAACAACAACATTAACTATATAAAATAAAAATGTATGAAATATTATATTTTCTGAAAGCAGACAACATTTCATTGTTATGGTGTGTAATACAGCTTATCAAGACCAAATATGCCATACTACATAGTACATTGCAAAGTTTGAAAGATTATTCCTTATTATTTGCATAATAATTAGACTGGTGAGGTCTCATGGTCAATTATACACTCGGGACTAACACAATATACAATTCAACTTTTGATACGCTATATATGGTTTTCTAAGCTATGCCACAACACTATCACAGGAAACATGGTCTAAAAATAGAATTGCAAAAAAATGTGAAAACCCATTGGCCCCTTAGGTAACAACTACCCGTGGCAATGAAAATTGATTCCTCGAAATATGTTTTTGTCATCCACAGTCTTAACAAGCTCAAAATCGAATGTGTATGTCATTTTAAAAATAAGGCTTAATAACAATTTTTAAAAAAAATAAATATAGCATATGACATATTTAGTACCATTCTAGGTTACGTTTAAGGAAAGTATATAGTTATACACCAAAAACTAATAATTTAGCAGGTTCATTAGTGGGTATTGTCTTCGCAAACATGACATTCTACTGTACAGTACTTTAATCTTAATATTATCCAATTATTTAAGTTTCCTTCTGAATATGGTAACGTACCTCAGTACCTCCAAGTTCTAACTTTCAAAAAAATTTCCATCAAAACTATTTAATAATTTTAGATAAAATATAGATAAACAGTACAAATTATGTAGTATTTCCTATTTATTTGTAAGCTCAGATAATAATAAGAACCTGCCCTGGCATGATACTTTTTCCTAGAGTCAAGAGGTTGCATATAATTATACCCTTCAAAATGCTGAAAATTTCATCATAAATGATTGATTGCATCTTTTTTTCCAGAACAGGAGTCAAACCTACTGGTCTATACGGTAATTAACTAGTTGCATTCTAACCATTGTATGTGCTATTGCTTCATTTCTATGCCAATAAATTGCTAATTAATCTTTTTTACGTAATCCATGAATACAAATATAAAGTTTGATGCCTTTTATAAAGTTACTGCTCATAGCTGTCTTCATATATTTTTTATCTAGGATCCATATATAATTAAAAATGTATTTGAGACTGCTCTTTATTCCTTTTATTATGCCATTTAAATTAGACATACAATGATTCAACTAAATAATTAGGCATCTTCACCTCTTGCCTCTCTCTCCTGCGTGTCTATAAATAGGAATAATTTGACAACTTAAAATAATAGTGTTTATTATTATTCTTCTTATTATTATAATAATAATAATTATTATTATTATCTCTGTCCTTTTCTACATACAAACCTCTCAGCCATTGGGGGGAGGGGGGAGGAGATATGGGAAACACGATCCATTGTCAGTTGCAAGGAGTCAATAGTCTTAGCACTATTAGATGTTGAGGTTTTTATATATTTAGAGAGAAGGAAATCTGGTGAAGGAAAGTTGTGAGCAGAAGACAAAACATGGCTATCAATTACTTTTTTAATGAAAAAAAAAAGTTGTATTACTAATCTTCCACAGCAGCAGTAAAATACCAGGATTTCTTGCAACAACAAAATAACTTCTCTAAACCAACTAAATCAACCTGAAGGGAACTTACTTCTGCAGCTCAGAGGGGTGGTTTCCTACACAGATCTTCTGTGAAGGTTACAACTAGGGCAAACCTCTGGACCCCTATTTGTTCTGTCCTCTGTATATTATGATAGTCTTCTTGCTACTAATTTCCAGCAGGGCCCTGTTTGGCCCTAGTCTGGCTTCACTTCCCAAGGTCTTTGAAATCCTATAGGACAGTTACAGGATTATCTACAAACCAAACTAGGAACGTTATCATGGCAATGCGGCGATGAAGAGCCGGATGAGAGCAGGAAAGAGAAGTTGCAGAGGCCTCACGCCTCACCTAGCATTTAATTTAAATACCTTGGGGAAGAGCGCAACCCCTAGAAAATCCCCTAGAATAGGATTCCATCTGATTTGAGCGGACATGTTCAGAGAGAGTGAGAGAGTAAGTGAGAGATAGAAAGATTCAGATTTTTCAAATCCAATGTAATCCTTCATGATGGATGATTCTGATGTAAAACTTCAATATAAATGTTTTTGGATTTGTAATCTAAAGCCTAATTGTTTCCGAATGAGAGAGTGTGGGGTTCTATCAGGGCTCAGGGTCCAGGGGGTGTCAATTTAATCAGCAGTGTCAGTATTTACCCTGTGTCATTCACATACAGTACAGTGATTTTGTCTGTATACTGTACTGACTGACACAGACTGAGTGAACTGAAGATGAATGATCCTGAGAGAGCGAGAGAGAGCGAGAGAGAGCGAGAGAGAGAGACCTCAAAATGTCTTCAAATCCCTCCTCTGAATTCTTCAGATTTCTCCAGGTCAGGCACTATATCCAATCTACAGACGAGACCACGAGTATTCAAAAGCTTGCATTAAACTTGCCCGGTTACATTCTGTGTATGTGCTGGGTGTAACCTGGCTAGTTTAAGGCAAGTTGAAGGCATTTCTGCACTGACTAATGACCAATAGGATTAACACAGCAGGGGTCCCTGGCAGTCCCATTCAGTTTGAATGGGACTGCCAGGGACCCCCGCTGTTAATCTGATGGGCAATTAATCAATGCAGAAATGCTGGGTCTAGTTTAAGCAAGTTTAAGGCTAAGGCCCCGCTGCATGCGCCCGCACGGCCGCCTTGTTTGCCGGCGGCGCGTGCAATTCACTGCACCGCGATCTGCAGTGAATTTTTTTCCGGGGCGGGGGGCGTGGCAAAAACAGGTGGGGGGCACAGCCATGATGTGAGGGGGCGGGACCATCACACAGCCCCGCAGCCCCGCAGCCCCGCAGCCCCGCAGCCCCGCAGCCCCGCAGCCCCGCAGCCCTTCAGCCCCTCACGCACACAGGCACTCGCACACACAGGCACTCGCATACACAGGCACACACACATACACACAGGGGGTGAATCGGAGCACGGGGGAATCGGAAGGGGGATCGGAGCAGAGGGGGGAAATCTGAGCAGGGGGGTGATCGGAGCAGAGGGGGGAATCGGAGCATGGGGGGATCGGAGCAGGGGGGAAATCTAAGCAGGGGGGGATCGGAGCAGAGGGGGGAAATCTGAGCAAGGGGGTTGATCGGAGCAGAGGGGGGAATTGGAGCAGAGGGGGGAATCGGATTGGCTGCCTTGCGTGTCACGTGACGCGGCACTCGCAGAAACCACAAGCTCCTTGTAGCTCCAGCTGGCTGACGAGTCACAGCACGCAGTCAGCGACGCCGGAAGGAGCCAGCGGGGACATCAAGAACAGAGGCAAGCAGCTGGTGGTCCGCGGCTGCGCACACCGCCGGCCGCAGCGGGACCAAAGCCTACGGCATGTATCCAGCATGTACCTGGGTGTATCTGGGTATTTTCGGTGAATGCCACTGGTTTATGTTAGAATAACCGTGGGCAGTAACTATAAACTGCATCAATCCCACGATCTAACTTTATATGGAGTAAACCAATCAGATTTTGTTTGTACCTATATATATATGTGCTTGGTGTAAAGTAACAAGTATCTTTGATAAAGTCCCTTGTACGGGATGAAACGCGTCAGAGCTTGTATCTTGATGTCCAGCTTTTTGCAATAAAGAACTTTTAATCTACCAAGCTTGTGATCGGTGCTTCAGGACGTAGTGACCATTTTTTTCCTTCTACAACCTTGCTATGCCTTTTTGAATGGAGCACACAGGCATCTCCAAACACAGCAGGTGATATTTATTCATGGAAGGCGTTATCCAGCTGACAGACGCCAGAGGATACCGCACACCGATCCCCGCTCTCAGCGCCGCGGCTGACTCTCACGCACAGCCCCAGGAAGATCAGTGCACGCGCACGTACCATCACGTGGGCTCCCAGACCAGCACAGTCGGTTGCAGAGGCACAGCTCCCATACAGCTTCCACACACATCGGTGAGGTGAGGGGCAGGCTTGCAAGCCTACAGCGGAGTGGCGGTTTCCACGGCTGGCGTCTCTCTCAGGAACGCCACACACACGTGTTTTTCCCAGCCACGGCATACCCGTTAGCGGTTCATGGCTCATCACGGGGCACGTCATCAAGCTTTTACACGGCTGAAAAGGGTGGTTTGTGAGACCAGTCGGTAAGGTTAGCATTATTGGGACTCTTATGGGTCACAGTTAGTCTGACGGTGGTCATTTTTCTCTGTGCCCCTGGTCCACATTTGCTCATTAACCTCCGACTGATTCCTTCATATAATCAAACACCACCCCATGTTTATATTTCATGTACTTTATATTTTATACCTGCTTGGAGATTCCAATCCTTGGCTTTACCTGGACAGTGATTGTATACTTCTACATATGATTGTTTAGCATATGGAACTTTGGAGTTCATTCTCCCTTTTTTCTGGACATTAACTTTATACAAAGACTGGTGTCTGCACCAATCCTTTACAAAGAGTATTATTTCCACAATTTACCATAATCTGACTCCTCTAAAAGAAACCAAACCCCTGATAAATATATGATTTCTTGGGAGAAGGATATAAATACCAACTTAGATCTTGATATACAGTATGGAGAGATATATGGGAGGCCGCCTCCAAAAATTCATCATCGTGTTGTGATAAAGGAGAATACTGTACAGTATATACAAACTAATATTCAGATGGTATATGACCCCTAGTAGGTTACACTCTTTTCTCCCAGGAGTCTCCCCATTGTGCTGGTGTGGCTGTGGTGAAATGGGGAATATAATGCATATATTTTGGTCATGCCCTAACATCCAGACAACATGGGGGGCGGGTGTGTTTGCCCTCATAAATAAGATCCTGGGGATCACTGTTCCTCACGATTCTCTATATATATTGTTAGGACAACCAATGACCAGCCAAAACAAAGTTATTTCTCAAATTTTAAATGCTAGGTGCACAATCGCCAAGAACTGAAAACAATTTACTCCCCCCCACCATCTTTAAATCCAATAAACAATAACATCTGGGCTATTTTTTATATGGAAAAACTTTCAGCTTATCTGGATGGCTCCATCTCTCAGTTCTCTGAGATTTGGCCCCTTGGTTCCGACATGCAGGTATATTCCCATATTTACATTAAAATATTCTGAACGTTTTGATTTATATTGTATCTAAATTGATGCTCACTATATTATATATTTACGAATGCTGTCCCCTTCCCTCCTCTCCTAATCCCTCTCCAAATATGATATTACCAGACTATATGTATCAATGTTCCCCCCTACCCCCTATTTCTTTTATGTAGCCCCTCCATTTTTCTTTGAAAAATGATCAATAAAAACTTAAGTAATAAAAAAAAAATGTCTTCAAAATACAAAGTAATCCTTAGTCTATCATTCCTAAACCTTGTCATGAAATCTGATCTCAGAATCCAACATATATGTACTATTATTTCACTAAGCTACAAAAATATAAGGCTGCCCCATGCCCCCTGAAAAAAGGAGAATAGTCATTAGTTCCCAGCAAACAGCCAGGTGATCCAAATTCTTTCAACATTTTCAAATTTAGTTTTTTTAATGATTTACAATTTAACAATGATTGGATTTTTTTGTATTTTTCTTTTGTTTTTTAACATTATTATTCTTCGACGTCTAATATTACACTACAGTTGGTTTATTTTAAATAAAATGTAATATGAAATGACCAATCGTTATTATTAAATATGTATCTGATGATAAAGGAAAGTAGATGTGATTTGGCATATTGCATATGACTTGGAAACAAATACTAACATTGACTTGCAATCAAGAACCATGATTACTGTAGTGTAATAAATAATGAAACAGTGGTCATAATAATTATTAACTATGTCTATGATTAGATTGACTTTCATTTATCATCAATCATGTTATTTAATTTAAACAAAGGCTGGGTTGCTGTATGGACTTTAATTTCAAATTCATAATTATCCAATATACCAAATTTTGAAATAAGTAAATTGTAATATATGCAATTTGACAAATTGTATAGGAATTGGAAACAAAGGCCAATAATGCAGCCTTGAAATCTATAACTGTGATTACTCTAATGTAATAATTAGCAACTGTCGTCATACTTATTAACTGTCTGTGATGGATGCAAAATGAAACTATATACAATCATGTTGTGGATGATTTCAACAAAAGCAGTGTTATCAGTATACTGTATGGCCTTTGATTCAAAATCATAATTATCCTATATTTATGCCAAATTGTGGAGACTTAAATTGTATATAGATGCAAATTGGCATATTGCATATAGTATATGTAAGAGAAACAATATAGAAAAAACAACCAGGCGCTTACCTTGAGTTTAAAACAAAAGTGTGCTTACAATGTAGCAATCAAATCAACAACGGCTCACTAGCAGATGCTTTGAGCCAACTTTAAGATCCCTTCTGCTTTGACCCCAATAAAGGGATAATCCAGAGCCCTTACAAAGATATGGGAACAAACAAGCATAGGGGGAGCATGGGATTAGAGAAGTATACAGCACATCAAATAAAAACGATATAGTAGTGACAAAGGTCTTAAAGGTTGGGCAGGGGGCAAAAATAGGATACTAATGTACTTACACGGCCATGTGTAAGCAAAGATAGTAAATGGTATCTTGCTTTAGGCAGTTCTGGCCCCTCCCAACGTCAGTGCAATCGAATCAGTGTGGTTTAAGAATATATATATATAAATATATATACTCACACGGCCCAGTGTGAGTAGTTGCAGAGGGTTGGTAACTTTGGGGTTAAATTAGCCCATCCACATCTGCTGGCCGCACAATAGGAACTGCCCTCAAGTTTGACGTCAGCATGGGACTCACTCCCCTGTCTCAGGCGTCAGTCAGGGTCTCTCCCCGGTGTTGTGGTGGAGGGGGGAGGGGAACAAGTGAGGCACAATTTCAATGGAGTGGTTTAAAAATAACATTTATTAATTAAAATCCACAACAAAACTCACATACATAAAGGGTGAACCCCTGGCCTCCTCACGCAGTCCAGGATCGGGTATTAGCAGCTGTTTGCACCGTTCCCGCGTCTGGGATGAGCCTGAGGAAGCCGATTAGTCGGCGAAATGCGTTGCTCTAAACACTAGCAGATTTTGACCCACGGAGGCTTCCGTAGCCGGATCGCAGAGCAGCCTTTGCAGCCAAACAGGACAGTTTCTTTCTCCTGCTTCCCGGACGCGGGAACGGTGCAAACAGCTGCTAATACCCGATCATGGACTGCGTGAGGAGGTCAGGGCTTCACCCTTTATGTATGTGAGTTTTGTTGTGGATTTTAATTAATAAATGTTATTTTTAAACCACTCCATTGAAATCGTGCCTCACTTGTTCCCCTCCCCCCTCCACCACAACACCGGGGAGAGACCCTGCCTGACGCCTGAGACTGGGGAGTGAGTCCCATGCTGACGTCAAGCTTGAGGGCAGTTCCTATTGTGCGGTCAGCAGATGTGGATGGGCTAATTTAACCCCAAAGTTACCAACCCTCTGCAACTACTCACACTGGGCCGTGTGAGTATATATATTTATATATATATTCTTAAACCACACTGATTCGCTTGCACTGATGTTGGGAGGGGCCAGAACTGCCTAAAGCAAGATACCATTTACTATCTTTGCTTACACATGGCCGTGTAAGTACATTAGTATCCTATTTTTGCCCCCTGCCCAACCTTTAAGACCATTGTCACTACTATATCGTTTTTATTTGATGTGCTGTATACTTCTCTAATCCCATGCTCCCCCTATGCTTGTTTGTTCCCATATAGTATATGTAACCCTGCTTCCGCCCCCCCTTGACTCATCTGACATATCTAGGGTGTGTGGGGGCGAATTACATGTACTGGGTGGTGCATACCTGCGTGGAACCGGAGGGCCTGAGCTTCCCGCGATGTTGTGGGGGAGACAGGACCAGGCTTGTGGGGTATTAGCCTCCATTCTCTTAGTGGTGGTGCAGCGTCTCCATCCTCTACACCTTCCCAGTGTATGGGGTAGGATCCGTATAGAAGAGTGACCCCTGGTCCCAGGGTGGATACTCCAGAATCACAAAACAGTCTTTAGTAAAAGGTAATGTCTCTCTTTATTGCTCCGAGCCGTGCTCGGCAGTAGCAACAACAACAACAGCTGCAGCAACAACAGCAATCTCAGCAGCGCACACGACCCTCCACTCTGTACAGGCCTTTCCTCCTCTCCTTCCCTCCATGTGCGCACTCCGACAGGATGGACTGTGGTGGGGCCTCAATACCCCACTGCCCACCTCAGAGGGTATCCTCTGGGTGGGGGCTGATTCTCCCATCACCCCCTCATCGGGGTGAGGGCATTGGTCCATCTGAACTCGACTCGCTTTCCAAATGTAATAGGCCAGAGTTCTCTCCTATTTGCTCGCTTGCTCCCAGGACGGAGCTTTATCTACTCCTCCAACTCCCAGGACAGCACAGCCCCCAGAGTCCTTTCAGAACGGACTCCAGAGTCGATTTCCCCGTCACTTACAGGAATGGACTGCTAAATAGTCTTAGCCCCACCCCTTATGATGTCAACAGGACCTCCCCTCTGTCTTACTCCTGCAGCAGAGTCAGGGGCCTGCATCTATCACTCAGGGCAGGGCTTGAAGTGGGGAAAACCCATGATTATTACTGGTGCCTGCCTTTAGCAGGACTTACCACAGTAGGAGAAAGATATGTATAGCCTGTGCTGTTTACAGGGGGCTACATATAAATTTGAAGCAATGGCCAATAACACAGACTTGACATCCAAAATAGTAATTAATCTAATTTAAGAGATAAAAATGAGGCTTAACATTAACTGTGTCTATGATTGATGTGATTGGAATCAAAGAGCATTAACGCAGCCTTCCCTTGAAAAGTTATAGTAACAATGATTAGAAACATAACAAAAAAAATATTATTTAAATAGCTTTGTAAACATGGTTCATTTCCATTTTTTAAACAATGATTTTAACATTTGAAAACTTTTTAACATATGTAGTCAGGGTCCCTCCGATCCCCCTGACACCCTGTTCTCTACCCCCTACCTCCAGCTTTGCGGGGGTGCTGCGGGGGCGAGCGCGTCGCCGGGGGCTCCCGGTGGCAGCTGCGGCAGGACGCCGCCATGTTTAATGTGTCCGCGCATGCGCAGAGGCGATCCGGCGGCCATGTTGTGGTTGGCGGAAGGTTGTACCTGCGCAGTTAAGAGGAGCGGCAGCCATTACAGCTTCGCACATGTGCAGTAGAGATTGCGCACGCGGCCCACATATCAAGGAGCTCTCCAAGGACTACAACTCCCAGCAGCCCCAGGGGCTGGAGCACAGGTGACTCATTACAGCCAATAGAGCTCTGGGATTCCCTGCAGCAGGGAATAGATACATTGTTGTGTGCAGAGTCAGTTAGGAGTTGAAGCTGGGAGTGAGAAAGAGGAGGTTGTGTGTGCAGGGGTCAGGGACCCAGTGCCCTAAGGGACCCAGTGCACTAGGCTTGTAATACCCTAGATCCCCAGCTAGACCCCAATCATTGAAAAGTTGGAGCTGCTACAGGGACAAGCCCTAGATAGGGAACGGATCCCCTTAGCAGTCAGGTGTATTTCAATATAGTTAGGGACACAGCTGTGTGCAACGTGGCCTGGCAAGTTTGGTCTGGAAACAGACCTCTTCAAGAGAGTGACTGTCTTCATGGTGGGAGCATCCGGCGGGACTTCACCCCACGCGGAGGCGGTTTCATTGTGGGATCAGCGGATTCTTTGTGAAGACTCATCATAGCGGGTGTGGACGCACCCGGCAGGTACAGTGACCAAGTGCACCACCATTATCGGTATCAAACAGGTACTGATCATGCCTTAGGGGTGGGTTGCAGAACTCTTGGGACTCTGGGAATAAGGTATGGGGTACATGGTGTGGGGTTATAGCCCTGTGAGGTGTGTGGGTAGTTATGCCTTACGTTGGTAGAGTCATAAGATATTACAGTAGAGTTATAAGATGTTACATTAGAGATATGTTATGTTCAAGTAACGCCCTTTTCTTTTTTTACCAAGCTGTGTGGTTCATTGTAAAAGTGTCCTGCGAGGGGCTGCTCCCACTCTGCTGGGATCTCTCAGAGGTGGAGGCGCTGCACCATATAGTAGTAAGAGTAATTCACCCCAGGCTCCCAGCAGGGGAGGCTTAGGCTCCTGTGTGCCAAACAGGTAAAAGGGCAGCACCGGTAGCTATTTACAGTCACCCCCCCTGATCTCACTTAGGGGTGGGGGAAACAGGGCTACACATATTAAAAATAAAAAAAATAAAAAAGGACTGAGGAGGGTAGTAGGTGCAGTTACAGCAACAATTCAGAAGACCCAAATCAGCAGTGTTCAAAATATGTTGGAGGAATAAGGCCTTGTAGAAAGTAACAGAAACAAATAGTGTAGATTTGGATGATGTACTGTATAATGGAAATATCCTAAGAAAGTATTCTTCGACAGGGTTTCCACTTTCTAGGAACCCTTGATGACACAGAGATTGATCATTATTTCTGAAGAGATGTGATGCAGAGGTTAACTGACGCAGCATTTCCAAAGTAAAGGTGCTTATTCCGCAAATATTGCATTTGCAGAAGACCACTTATTCCCATGTTTCCTCAACTCCTGCCCCTATGTCCCTATGTAGAACAAACCACACAGTGGACCACTTCAGAGCAGCTCACCGAGCCATATCTGGACAATCAGACAATAGGAAAAACCTGGCGCTTACCTTAAGCTTAATATATAGGGTGTGCTTACAATGTGGCAGTAAGTTAGACCACGGCTTTTTAGCAGATGCTTTGAGCCAGCATGAAGTTCCCCTCTGCTTCAACCCCAGGGAAGGGTAAATCCAGAACCCTTATAAACCCTTATAAAGATACAGAAACATACAAGCAATGGGGGAGCGTGGGATTAGAAAAACATATAAGAATAAAAAACAATAAAATTACTGTGGTTACAATAATGTTGCTGGGGGTTGGTGAGATAAGGCTCTTCTTTCCGCCCTGCCAACTGAGCCTAAATCAGTTGCTGAATTTTCTCACAGGAAGGGCACAGGGAGTACCCCTCCTTCCCTGGCTGCCACTGTCACCACTCATAATAACAAAAATAAAACAAATGTAACAAATAAAGAAGATAAGAGAGAATAATAGTTTAACAAAATAGAAAAAACAATAGTGTGTGTGTTGTGTGTTCTGTGTGTGTCTCTGTCTCTCTCTATTTATTACTGCACTAAAGAATGCACTTATTGTAAATGTAAAATCTTTAGGTTTTACTTGGTGACATAAAAATTGTATTGCAATATGCACATTTGTGTCTCACCTTTTCTCCTGAGATCCTTTCCTTCTAACTGGATCAACAAGGATTAATTTCAGTTGTGTGAAATCATGGTTATATCTTCCTGCAGCTAACGTGAATTTATGTTAATACTCTATTGTTTATTCTTATTTTTTCCTTTTTTTAGGGTGCCGCCCTTTGCAAGAAAATTGTCTACAACTAGGAACTTGGGAAACAGTCCCTTTTTAAGGGTTTGAGTGGAGGTTTTTGATATTGAATTATACACCTATCACAATGTCACTTTTATTGTGTTGATAATTCACTTTATTGTGTTGATAATTCACTTAAATAACGGTTTGATACTGTACTATTTAATATATTTTATAATTTAATTCATTATTGTGGCACATTACCTTATAAATTACAGACTTAAAATCACTGAATATAGAATTTTTCACTTAATTCACGGGTTAATATTTGGGAGCGCCAACCTTGACACCTTGTTTGTTGTATATGTTTAGCTATCCTTCCTGCTTACGTTATCATGGCATGGTGTCCGATTACTGTCATGTGAACACTTTGCTCAATGAGGCTCGTCCGCGGGCTGGCTACATTCAGTCAGCACAACTATTTGTGGAGCTTATTATGTAATTGCAAATCAGTATATGTCCGGCAGGTGACAACGAGCCCGCCGAGACCCCACCGAGCATCCCATCATTCCTGGGCCAGGAGTTCCCACAGGAGTACTTGGATCTGATAGGCTGTGTCTTGATGATACTTTTCATTATCAAAATAAGTGTGTGAATATGGTGCCAACAGTACTCTAATAATTGCATGTTGTGTATGTTTATGTACGTTGTATTTTAAAGGTTAAAGAGTATGAGACAGACAGAGGAAGATGGTTGATATAAATTAGATTTATTTATGTAACACCCTTGGTAGGTGTGGCAGGACGGCCTGTAGCCGAGGTCAGGGAACAGTCCACACGTATAGTTTCAGGATAATGAAAACGTTCAGTGGCTTTATTTCTCCACAGCATACATAACATGCGGGTACACTGTCCCTTTAAACAAAACAAATCCTGCGCCACATTGGGAGGACTGACTAACACACCAGGCCTATCTAGCAGGCTGGCTGGCTAAACCATAACCAAACTGTAAGTGTCTTTTAAGCAGTCAGGAAAAACAAATATACAAGTCTCTTACATTGGTTGCAGTAGTTAGCTTGATGTATCCGTCTGGCTAGCAGCACATATAGCCATGTGCTCTGGTCTAAGGCAGCCAGCTACTACCAGTAACAACATCCTTTTATACCTTGCTGGCTATCAGGTGTCAGCTTACATCCTGATTATCTAGCTTCCACCTGAGTTAACCCTTATGAGTGCTGGATGAAGCACTCAGACATATATCTCCCAGGCATAACTGATAGGGGTTGACTTCACCCTGTCACAGTAGGATATAGCTATGTATACATGCTGCCCCCTGGCAGGCTCCTCTCTGGTGTGTGCTGTTGGTAATGAGCCAATAACAGAGCAACAACAGCAGCTGGACTACAACTCCCAGAAGCTGTGCAAAGGATGAGAGGTTGAGGCACCCAGTGAATGCAGGGAAGAAAGGAGGAGTTGAGAGGGGAGTGCAAGTGCAAGGAGAGAAGAGCTGCAGAGACCCTGGAGAGAGCAGTCTCTGTCGCAGAGGGAGCTGCTGTGACCCGAGGAGACTTCGTGCTGATTGAGGGTAAACTTAGGACCAGGCCATGAGGAGGACACTCAGCAGAGCTTGGTGATGAGGTCATAGATAGGCTCCCCGAGTGGAGCTGAGAGCGTATCAACTGCCTACCCACCACATACCAAAGTCTTTGTGAGGAGACAGGCCTGATACAGTAAGGTACACTTTGATAACAGCTCCAAGGTTGTGGCAGACCTCACACTTGGGCTCTTTTAGCCTGGATTAAAGGAATTTATTAAGTTATATATCTATATATTTAAAACAGCGCTCAAAAAGACAAATTCTAATAAATAAAGTGAAATAACACAAAAAGGACTATATTCAACAGAAGGAACCTAGAACTCACTAGTCCTATAAATATAAAAAGCGACTAAACACAATAAAATATACTCAGTCCTTGTATAAAGTCCAAGCAAAAAAAATAAAAAAATCTATGGTCCAAAATGGAGATTAGGGGTTCCTGGCAGCATTCTCCACAAGGCAAACTGATCCCATAGATAAAATGTAAAAAGATAAAAGGGATAGGAAAAGAGAGGTGCTCTCTCCTGGTGTAATATTGCTTGAACAATTTATTACACTAATAACATCAGTTGTGGTTCATCTCACAAACATCGGCTGATAACTCGCAAATTTGAGTATAATACTCAGACAGTCCCCAGCTTGGCTCTGTATACTTCTCACTGCCTCCCGCGTGTATTTCGCATTGTGCGTCTTCCGCTTTACCAATAACCCGGAAGTGATGTCGATGCACACTCGGCTACGTCCCCGGCTCCGCTGTAAGAAGGATCGTGGCTGTTGCACCCACCAGTCTCACCGATCCACGGCCAAAACGTAGGGCAATTTTGTACTGAGTCTCGCGACACACGATCACGCAGTGAGAGACGCCTCTGAAGAAGTTGTTAGTGTACAACGAAACGAGTAAGGTGGACTAAGTCTCTAGAAGAGATATCTTCAAGGGAGTGGTGTTCCCTCCAAACAGGCTGCAAAGACTCTAAAGAACAGTGTACTGGGACTGTTTTTTGTATTTTATATCACCTATATACATTTTTATTTTTATATTTTTTATATTAGTTATTTGCATGTTTTATATTAGTTGATATATTAATATTTTATGTTATAACAGTATTGCACTCATCTAAAACACATATGGTCTAGTTTATTGCAGTTTTGGAGACCTAATTTTGACATCTGTGTAATTTTAGTGTTTGTAAGGCGCCACTTAATACTTTTTCTCATATATATATATATATATATATATATATATATATATATAACAATGAAAAGAAAAAGAAAAGCGTCCCAACTCAGCACTCAAGTATACTCAGAACAAATATCAAAGAAAATTATGATTTATTTAACAGCACAAATAATCAAACATAAAATACAAAATATATTAAAACAAACCCTGACATCCTCCTGTGATAGAATATGTATCAGACAGGGGAAATCCCCTATGAATATACTAATGGACCCCTAATACCCAAGCCTTTGCTGTGTGTATTATAGTACAGTATATGCAAGTGACAATGCTAGGTAAAAACCATATTTGAATGCTGTTTTTTGTCTACTGTAAAAAAATTAAGTGTTGCCACCTAGGCAGGGAACACCCTATGTAGAAAACCATCTGTTTGAATGTGCCTCAGATGTGCTAATTAAGCAGACAGAACCACACTGTCAGGTGACTGTTTAGGCCCATATAAACCCAGGTAGAACAGCTTTAGTCTGCATGCAGCACATCTCCAAGTGGCCCATTATAAGTGGCAGGAATACTGAACAACTGAAGTTTAAAAGGAAGTTCAAAAGAAGTGAAGAAGTGGACACCCCCACCTGGCCCTGATTCCTACATTTGAACTACGCTGGAAAGGAGGATATCATCTATACAAAACTGCATCATTACTGCTGTGATGTTGCCTTTACTATTTATATTTGCTGTGACTTCGCTTCTTCTCAAATTATGCACTTCTTTTTACCAGCCTCAGTATGTCTCTAACTCTATTCATATAGCTCCATCTCTCCTTCCTTCATCACTTCTCTGTTCACATGAACTCCTTTCTTACCTGCGCCCTCTGACACCACACAGCTATATCCCCTGCACTAAAAAACACCCCCACAAATCATCCTCACACATCCTCTTTCTTTCCATACTTCTCCTCCTTGCTTCTCGGGATATCTCTCCCAATCCTGGTCCCTGCCCTATTCCTACATGCGCTCGTCCTCGCCTGCCAATTGCAAACACTACTCCCTCTGGTGTCAACCCCTCCAACCCCATACCCATCCCCTGCCACCCTCCCTCCTCTCTCCCTTTCTCCTGTGCCCTTTGGAATGGTCGCTCCCTTTCTAAGAAGTTCCTCTCTGTCCATGACTTATTTCTCTTCCACTCTCTGCTCCTATTTGCTATAACTGAGACCTGGTTCACTCAGTCTGACTCTGCTCTGGAAGCTGCCCTCTCTTATGGTGGCCTTTCCTTCTCCCACACTCTGCGCACTGATGGCAGGGATGGAGGCGTGGGGTTCCTGCTCTCCTCTTTCTGTCGTTACCGAACCCTTCCTATTCCTCCATCTCTTGCTTTTCCCTCCTTTGAGGCTCACACTGTTCAGATTTTCTCTCCTCTCCCTGTCCATGTGGCGGTCATCTATCACCCACCTACCTCTACTCATCCCCTTCTGCCTTTCTCTCTCACTTTGAATCCTGGCTCTCTTTCTTCCTCTCCTCAGACTCCCCTGTTCTTCTCCTTGGGGACTTCAATTGCCACATTGATGACCCCTCTCTCCCTTGGGCCTCCCGCTTTCTTTCTCTAACCTCTTCTTTTGGCCTTCAACAGTGGACTGCAGCAAGCACCCAAAAGGATGGCCACTACTTAGACCTGGTTTTCACTAAAAACTTCTCTCTCTCTGATTTCTCCATTTCCCCTTTTCCTCTCTCTGACCATCACCTCATCTCATTCTCTCTATCTTGCTTCTCCCCTTCTCCACCTCCATCTACCCCCAGGTTCTGCAGAAACCTGCGCTCTATTCACTTACCTGACTTTGAGTCCACTTTATGCTCCTCCCTCTCCTCTCTCAGCTCTGCTACAGACCCTGACAACCTGGTCAGGAACTACAACTCTGCCTTGTCCTCCTCTCTTGATCTACATGCCCCGCTTTCTCTCTGCCGCACTCGCCCTTCTAACCCTAGACCCTGGCTAAATTCCCACACGCGCATGCTGCGTTCCTCCATTCGTTCCTCTGAACGCCTCTGGAGGAAATTTCATACTCTCGCAGACTTCCTTCACTACAAATTTATGCTATCCTTTTGAAACTCTGCCCTCTTGCAAGCTAAACAAGCCTACTTTTCTTCTCTAATCAACATGCACAAGTCTAACCCACGCCGACTGTTCTCTGTCTTTGATACTCTACTCAAACCACCCTCAGCTGCCTCTCCTTCCTCCATCTCCGCTCAGGACTTTGCTGACTATTTTAAGGAAAAGGTGGAATCCATACGTCAGAACATCCCCTCTGTTTCTTCCTCCCATCCTACACCTCTTCCTAACTCTCCTCCTGCCTTCCTTGACTCTTTTTCCCCTGTCTCAGAGGAGGATGTGTCGCTGTTGATCGCCTCTTCTCCATCTACCACTTGCCCTCTTGACCCCATTCCCTCCCATCTCTAAAACCTCTTGCTCCTACTATAATCTCTACGCTCACACACATTTTTAACTCCTCCCTCTGCTCTGGAACCTTTCCATACTCCTTCAAACATGCAACAGTCATACATTAATCAAGAACAGCAAGCTTGACCCTACCTGTCTTTCTAACTATCGACCTGTCTCCCTCCTGCCTTTTGCCTCTAAACTCCTTGAACGTCTTGTATTTTTTTGCTTGCTCCATTTTCTCAACACCTATTCTCTCCTAGACCCTCTACAATCTGGCTTCCGCACTGCTCTCTCCACGGAAACAGCCCTCACTAAAATAACTGACGACCTCCATGCTGCCAAAGACAGAGGTCATTACACTCTGCTCATATTACTCAACCTCTCTGCAGCATTTGACACCGTTTGATTTTTGATTTACTTACCTGCGTGCTGTCCCTTGATGTCGTGTTGCAACCGGTATCGTATGGTCTGTTATTGCTTTATGGGATAAGCACCAAAACTTATTTACTTGCATATGGTGTGCCGGCTGTGCATTGGATTCTATGTATATGTATACCTTGTTCATTTATGTAACTGTATTTGTAACCATGTATTATTTTGTTTTACTCTGTGCCCAGGACATACTTGAAAACGAGAGGTAACTCTCAATGTATTACTTCCTGGTAAAATATTTTATAAATAAATAAATAAATATATATATATATATATATATATATATATATATATATATATATATATATATATATATATATATATATATTGTGACAAACGCCCCTCTTTTGTAGTGCTGACGTCTGTCTGGGTTCTTCCCGACACAGTCTTCTAGGGTTAATTATACAACAAACAGGATCATGCAAAGTATTATGCTGCTTAACTCAGGCTTCTGCCTGCTTTATTTTCATCCAAGTAAGGTACTGCAGCTTTAACATGTGAAGGTTAGAGGAACTCAGATACTTTCATTCAGCAGTTCACATATTTCAGTGTTACCATATTTCCCACACTGTTATTTCAAGAAATAAAACCAAAATCATATAAGCAAAATCCTATCCCTTTTAGGGATCTAACTACACATCAGAATCAGTCTCTCTAACAGCTGCTGGCCAACTAAACTGGTTCCCCAGCTTAAAACAATGCTCTCTCATTTAGGGTCACAAGATACAGTACAGTCTTTTAGCAACAGCAGTAACCATTTGTTTTGTCTTATCTGTTCGTGGAGTCCAGGCAAATCCTCTGGTACTGTGATACGTGGAGGGGCCGTCAACCCCGATACTGGATGCAGGGGAGCAGCGACACCCCCAGCCCCCAGGCTCCAAGGAGAGAGAGAGAGAAATGCAAAACCTCTCTGCTCTAAATACCTGTGCATGTGATTAGAAGAGCAGGTGAGGGAGAACTAGAGCCATGGTAATCTGTGGTCTGGATTTTCCATCCAGCTGCCTGAGTTAATGGGAAGCTGTGGAACGGATCATTTGTAACTATTCCTGCACTTTCTGCTCTAAAATGGGGCAGAAAGCTGCCTAACATCTTTGGACTATGTCACATATCCCCCTCCCCAGCTCACACCTACTGGGGTGAGCGGCCATGGACCTCACTGGGGTGAGCGTCCTACCTGAAATACTTGAGCTAACTCCTCAGTACAACATTAAGTATTCACATGACATGAATATGAACTTTTTCCACGGCAATTATGGACAATAGGTTTCGTCATAAGAGACTATACTTGGCAAACATCTTCTGTGGTGTCCTGGGTGTGTCCACTAGTTTGATAATCTTCTGGACAACGTAAATGAAATTGAGGATCTGGATTTTTGAATCCCAGATCAGGGAGAATATTCTCAGGAGGGTGCCTATCTGTTTCTGGAATAACAGCAGCACAATCAAAGTCAATTCTTTCTCCTTCCTCTTTGTCATCAGTGAGGGCATTGAGTTTACGTTCCCTGGTCTCCTTTTGTGACCGTGTCTCTTTTAGCCTTGGAATCTCTTTCTCCAACTTCATCTTTATAGCAAATCGTAATATTGCAACAGCATTGAAGATACACGTATAGGAACGTACAGCTTGCTTGGTTAGGAGGTAGGATTGATAGCCCGACTGAACCACTTTAGCCGCTTCTCCCATGTCCGTCATCTGTTTCAGAGCGAGGTTTAACTCTGTTTCATTTTCTCTATTCTTGACCTGCAGCTGCAGGTGCTCCTTCTGGGTCTTGTCCAGCTCCAGCTGCAGCCGGGCCCCCTCATTTGCCGTGTGGTCCAGCTGCTTGTAGATATCGGCCATCTCGCTTTCATAGCGCAATATCAGGCAGACCACCTGACGGACGGAGATCTCCTCTCTCTTGGCGCACTGTATCTCGCGCTCAGCCATCTGCTTCTGCAGCTCTTCAACCTGATCGTGCCAGACCTCCCTCAGGGTCTTCACCTCTATCTGGTGCTTGCTCTGGGTTTGCATCAGCGCCTCCATTTTTTGGAGCTCTGCAGTTTGTGTCGCCTGGATCGCCGCTGATTCTGTATTCTGCAGTGCTTCCTGCATTTCTAACTTTTCCTGGATCAATTGCTTCTCCACTTTTTCTGCTTGGTGAAGCTTCTCATCACCTTCACTGATCTGGTCAGTCAAGTCTGAATTTTTCTGTGTCAGACTTACATTCTCTCTTTTTACAGTCTCTAAATTACTCAGGGTATTCTCATAGGTTTCCTTCAATGTACACAGCTCTGTGCTGCGAGCGTAGACCTCATGGCGTGAGAGTTCCAGCTCTGCTTTAAGCGCGCTAGCCTCTTGCCGAGAAACCCCTAACTCTGTGATGAAGTTTTGCACATCTTTCTGGGACATCTCATAGCATAGTTTCCAGTCAGTTCTTGTTTTCTTTGATTCGCTTGGCTCTCTGCCTATGATGGTAGCAGTAGCCTTTGTCATCTCTAGGCGTGTCGTCATTCCTGGGACGATTGCGCCAGGCCCTATGGGCTGTTGCTCATCTCGGCGCCTTTCTGACGCATGTCCTGACAGTGCAGGTTCAAGTGGCTCGTTCACTTCCCCTGTGACTTGAGGAACAGTTTTCTTTCTTTTTGCTTTATTAGCTCCAGAGATATCAGTGGTACTGGGCACACACTCACTGTTATCAGCTTCCACATCTTGCTTGCACTCACAGGGCGTTGCTTGCTTTTGCAGCTGTTTGTCTTTGAAAATTTTGGGGCACACATCTTCCATGTGACCTACTTCACGACAGGCCCCGCATACTAAATTCATCTGTGGGTACGGCTCTCCTCCAGGGTCGTGATCATAGTATGGCCTGAAGGGACACTGTTTTGTATGGTTACGTACATTACACAACAAACATTTCACGTCGGCCATTTTAGAAACCCGGCAGGGACAATTTGCTAGCTGCAATTTCACTCACTTCAGCAACTTGCATACAGCACTTGCTAGCTGCAAATTTTTTTTTTTTTTCAGCAAAACATTTTGGTTTTCTGTTTGGGTTCAGGGTGCTATTGCATCCACACTTCGCACATTCTCTGTGTATGCTAGAAGCACAACTGATATACACAGTGGGACAGACTTCACTCATAGCATCTGTACTTTAGTTCAGCTCGGCGGCCATTTTAAACCCCCGCATTTATTTGCAAACCCACAGACTTTTTAGTGTCTGCCCGCATTCTCCACCATATGTGACAAACGCCCCTCTTTTGTAGTGCTGACGTCTGTCTGGGTTCTTCCCGACACAGTCTTCTAGGGTTAATTATACAACAAACAGGATCATGCAAAGTATTATGCTGCTTAACTCAGGCTTCTGCCTGCTTTATTTTCATCCAAGTAAGGTACTGCAGCTTTAACATGTGAAGGTTAGAGGAACTCAGATACTTTCATTCAGCAGTTCACATATTTCAGTGTTACCATATTTCCCACACTGTTATTTCAAGAAATAAAACCAAAATCATATAAGCAAAATCCTATCCCTTTTAGGGATCTAACTACACATCAGAATCAGTCTCTCTAACAGCTGCTGGCCAACTAAACTGGTTCCCCAGCTTAAAACAATGCTCTCTCATTTAGGGTCACAAGATACAGTACAGTCTTTTAGCAACAGCAGTAACCATTTGTTTTGTCTTATCTGTTCGTGGAGTCCAGGCAAATCCTCTGGTACTGTGATACTTGGAGGGGCCGTCAACCCCGATACTGGATGCAGGGGAGCAGTGACACCCCCAGCCCCCAG